>NC_069500.1:1120111574-1120411574 GCF_027579735.1 Bombina bombina
CATCTGTTGCATCTCTCATTAAAGCTTTCCAAACTGTCTCTGGAAACAATCACCTAGCTTACAAGTTTTGCGCTATAGAGGGTGCGAAACGAACGCAACAAAAGTTGTGTTATTTCACCCCCCATAGCGCTGCCATTAAAAGTTTTGAAAAGCCGCCTTGTGCGTGTGATATGGTGGCGATGAGCTCCATACCGCACAAAATCCAAGGGCTGCTTTGACATGCTCGTGCACGCTTTCCCCATAGACTCAACGGGGAGAAGGTGTTAGGAAAAAAACTAACACCTGAACCGCAGAATGAAAATTCTCCGTAACGCAACCTCATTGATGTCTATGGGGAAAAAAGTTACGTTTAAACCTAACACCCTAACATAAACCCCACGTCTAAACACCCCTAACCTGCTGCCCCCGACATTGCTGACACTTAAATAAAGTTATTAACCCCTGTTATCAGCTAATAGGATAAGAGCTACTGAAATTCTATTGGCTATTCAAATCAGCCAATAGAATTCCAATCAGTCAATAGATTTCCAATCAGTCAATAGAATTTCAGTAGCTCTCATCCTATTGGCTGATTTGAACAGCCAATAGAATTTCAGTAGTTCTCATCCCATTGGCTGATTTGAATTTCAAAAATCAAATCAGCCAATAGGAATGCAAGGGACACCATTTTGAAAAGACTCCCTTGCATTGAAGATTCAGTGTACGGCGGCAACCGTATGAAGAGGATGCTCCGCACCAGATGTCTTGAAGGATGGACCCACTCCGTGCCACCGGGATGAAGATAGAAGACACCGCCGGGATGCAAGATAAAAGATGCCGTCTGGATGAAGATAGAAGATGCCACCTGGATGGATGAAGACTTCGCCGCCTGGATGTCTGGACTTCAAAAACTGTAAGTTGATCGTCGGGGGTTAGTGTTAGGGTTTTTTTACTTTTTTGGGGTGGGTTTTTTTTTTAGATTAGGGTTTGGACTTTCTTAAAGAGCTAAATGCCCTTTTAAGGGCAATGCAAAAGAGCTAAATGCCCTTTTAAGGGCAATGCCCATACAAATGCTCTTTTCAGGGAAATGGGTAGCTTAGGTTTTTGTTACAGTTAGGTTTTTTATTTTGGGAGGTTGTTTGGGTGGTGGGTTTTACTGTTGGGGGGTCTTTGTATTTTTTTACAGGGAAAAGAGCTGATTTCTTTAGGGCAATGCCCTATAAAAGGCCCTTTTAAGGGTTATTGGTAGTTTATTGTAGGCTAGGGTTTTTTTTTTTTTATTTTGGGGGGGCGTTTTCATTTTTATAGGGCTATTAGATTAGGTGTGATTGTTTTTATTTTTAATAATTTCATTTGTTTTTTTTCGTAATTTAGTGTTTGTTATTTTTTGTAATTTTATGTTTATTTTTTGTAATTTAGTATTTTTTATTTTTTTTTATTTTAAAATTAATTTTTTTAGTAGTGTTAGTTTTTTTTTAATGTGTAATTTAGTTTATTTAATTGATAGCTATTTTAATTTTAGTCTAATAGTTATGTTAGGTTAATTGTTAGTTTAAACTTAGTTTTTTTTAATTTCACAGGTAAGTTTTTATTTATTTTAAGATAAGGATATTGTAATTTTAATTTAAAGTTAGGGGGTTGTTAGGTTTAGGGGTTAATTGTTTAATTTAATTTAGTTTTTTGTGAAGTGGGTGGCTGGTGGTTTAGGGGTTAAAAGGGTTATTTAGTGGCGGTGATGTGAGAGGCCAGAGGTTTAGGGGTTAATAACTTTATTTAGTGGCGGTGATGTCGGGGAGCGGTGGGATAGGGGTTTATAGGTTTATTATAGTGTGGGCGACGTTGGGGTGCGGGGAATAGGGGTTAATAACCTTTTATTAGTGGCAGAGATGTCAGGAGAGGCAGATTAGGGGTTAATAACTTTAATTTAGTGTTTGCGATGGTGGAGGGCAGCGACATAGGGGTTAATAGGTGGTTTATGGGTGTTAGTGTACTTTGTAACATTTTAGTTAGGAGTTTTGTGTAACAGTTTTGTTTCGCAAAACTCATAGCTACTGGTCTCAGATAGCAGAACGGATCGTGTCGGTATAGGCTGGAACGCAAGCATTTTAGCCAGACTGTACAATCTGTAATACTGGCACTATGGAAATCTCATGCAAAAACGTCATTTTTTTGAGTGCAGGAGTTGCGTTGCGCTACAGGCTAAAATGCTTGCGGTACAGCTATACCGACAAGACTCGTAATGGCTGCGTTATGGTTTTTATGCTGAAATGGCCATTTTATCAGCGTTAAAACCGTAACACAAAACTTGTAATCTAGGTGAATATCAGCACAAGAACTATGCTTTGGGAAATTCATGAAATGGGTTTATATGGCTGAGCAGCTGTACACAAACCTAACATCAGCTGGAGTGTTGTAAAGTACTCTGCCACTGGACTCTGGTGCAGTGTAAATGTGTTCTCAGGAGTTATAAATTATGGTTCATGCTTCACTATATGGCAGTCTCATAGAAGAATATGGGTGTGAATGCTTGGAGACTGCTACCTACCAGAATGCATAAGGCAGGGGCGTATTTAGGTTGTATGCTGCCCTAGGCACTCAAAATTCTGCTGCCCCCCCACCCCACCCCAGGTTTAAGGCCTTTTTTTAGACATAATATTTTTGGGGCATGGTGTAAAAAAATAAACACACACACACACACACACACATATATATATATATTAAGACATTATTTTGCAAGTCAGATGATTAAAGTGTTTATATAAAAAAAAAATATCCTTCACTGTATGATAGTTAGTCAGTAGGTAGTTGTTTAACCTTAAACATCTTCTTTGGTGATTGACAGTTATTTAAGCAAAATATCTGCTTGGATAAATATGTAATGAATATACAAACTGGCCTTTAAAAGTACTTAAAAAATACAACAGTAGTTATGATAGGTTTAGGAATTGTATCCGAGGGGATAAAGTCACATGATACAATCATAATAAAGTATATACTTGTATTGTTTCTGGATGTATTAAATGCATACAACATATTTTCAGTTGTGTTTTAAGTCACATAGTTGTATAGATTCAGCAATAAATACTTATTCTTTGCATGTATGACAGATAGACAAACAGTAAATGTACAAGTATTTAGTGACTAATCCGTTTAAGTATTTTAATGCCTAATGAAGATGTATTGAAGGGAGGGTGGAGCCAGGAAGAATACCGCATTCCCTCTCAGTCCAGGCTAGGCTGTGCAAGTGAGCTCCGCCTCCACTGTCACCACGTCATGCGCACCCACATACAATCCCATAGGATAGCAATTGCCGGGCCAGCCATTTAAGTCATTAGTAATTGGTTGATTTAGCCACCCGGCACTGAGTTCAGTAGAGTGGGCCTAGGGACTCAAAATTCTGCTGCCCCTTAAAAATCTGCTGCCCTAGGCACCAGCCTTGTTGGCCTATGCCTTAATACGCCCCTGGCATAAGGCCTACTGTAATGTTTGGGTGGAGGAAGGATAATGGTCTGGGGCTGTTTTGCAGAGTTTGGGCTATGCCCCTTATTTCCAGTGAAGGGTGATCTTAGTGCTACAAGATACAAAGACATTTTAGACAATTGGGTGCTTCCAATTTTGTGGCAACGGTTTGAGGAAAGGGGGGGTCACCTTTGTAATAATACCCATGAGTTGGAATGGGATCACTAAGAAGCCCATATAGGTGTGATGGTCAAGTATCATCTTACTTTTTCCATATAGTGTAACATAAATACAAGTTACAGTTTTTTCTATAGCACTACTCAGTAGCGGATCTCTCTCACGGCAGAACATTCTTTTGACCTACAAAAGTAACTAATTAGTTAGCAATAGTAATAATATTCATGCTGCTTTGAATAATGAGTATAGACTGATGGACCTGAAACCTGCACTAATAAAAGGCTCCCTGTATTAGGGTTGTACACATTCTGCACAAGCCTATTTATAGACTGGCTGTTATGGGCCCCCCCAGCACTTGGGCCCTGGTGCATCTGCACCTGCTACACCGATAGTAGTCCCCCCCTGGCATTACCAGCTATACTGATTAAAGTATTTACTATTTGTTTGAACACAAGTTTTCTATTTTATTCTTTTAATTTACTGATATGACATTAAATGTATTTAATTATATATGCAAATATGTATGTGCAAAAAATATCTAACTCTCTTTTAAAATATATGTCTGATTGTTCTGTAGTTGGTATTTGTGTCATTATTAATTCCATGATCCACTATAAAAACATAGGCCTAGATTTGGAGTTTTGTCGGTAAGGACCCGCGTAGCTAACGCCGGCTTTTTTCTGGCCGCACCATAAAAATAACTCTGGTATTGAGAGTCCACATAAAGGCTGCGTTAGGCTCCAAAAAAGGAGCGTAGAGCATTTTTAACGCAGCTTCAACTCTCAATACCAGAGTTGCTTACGCAAGCGGCCAGCCTCAAAAACGTGCTCGTGCACGATTCCCCCATAGAAAACAATGGGGCTGTTAGAGCTGAAAAAAAACCTAACACCTGCAAAAAAGCCGCGTTCAGTTCTTAACGCAGCCCCATTGTTTGCTATGCGGAAACACTTCCTACGTCTGCACCTAACACTCTAACATGTACCCCGAGTCTAAACACCCCTAACCTTACACTTATTAACCCCTAATCTGCCGTCCCCGCTATCGCTGACACCTGCATTTTATTTTTAACACCTAATCTGCCGCTCCGTAAACCGCCGCTACTTACATTATCCTTATGTACCCCTAATCTGCTGCCCCTAACACCGCCGACCCCTATATTATATTTATTAACCCCTAATCTGCCCCCCACAACGTCGCCTCCACCTGCCTACACTTATTAACCCCTAATCTGCCGACCGGACCGCACCGCTATTATTATAAAGTTATTAACCCCTAATCCGCCTCACTAACCCTATAATAAACAGTATTAACCCCTAATCTGCCCTCCCTAACATCGCCGACACCTAACTTCAATTATTAACCCCTAATCTGCCGACCGGAGCTCACCGCTATTCTAATAAATGTATTAACCCCTAAAGCTAAGTCTAACCCTAACACTAACACCCCCCTAACTTAAATATAATTTTAATCTAACAAAATTAATTAACTCTTATTAAATAAATTATTCCTATTTAAAGCTAAATACTTACCTGTAAAATAAATCCTAATATAGCTACAATATAAATTATAATTACATTGTAGCTATTTTAGGATTAATATTTATTTTACAGGTAACTTTGTATTTATTTTAACCAGGTACAATAGCTATTAAATAGTTAAGAACTATTTAATAGCTAAAATAGTTAAAATAATTACAAATTTACCTGTAAAATAAATCCTAACCTAAATTACAATTAAACCTACCACTACACTATCAATAAATTAATTAAATAAAATACCTATAATTATCTACAATTAAACCTAACACTACACTATCAATAAATAAATTAAATACAATACCTACAAATAACTACAATGAAATAAACTATCTAAAGTACAAAAAATAAAAAAGAACTAAGTTACAAAAAATAATCCAATTGAAGTCTTCATCCAAGCGGGATCTTCTATGGTCATCCATCTGGAGCGGAGCGGCAGGATCCTGAAGACCTCCGACGCGGAACATCCATCCTGGCCGACGACTGAACGACGAATGATGGTTCCTTTAAATGACGTCATCCAAGATGGCGTCCCTCGAATTCCGATTGGCTGATAGAATTCTATCAGCCAATCGGAATTAAGGTAGGAATATTCTGATTGGCTGATGGAATTAGCCAATCAGAATCAAGTTCAATCCGATTGGCTGATCCAATCAACCAATCAGATTGAGCTCGCATTCTATTGGCTGTTCCGATCAGCCAATAGAATGCGAGCTCAATCTGACTGGCTGATTGGATTAGCCAATCGGATTGAACTTGATTCTGATTGGCTGATTCCATCAGCCAATCAGAATATTCCTACCTTAATTCCGATTGGCTGATAGAATCCTATCAGCCAATCGGAATTCGAGGGACGCCATCTTGGATGACGTCCCTTAAAGGAACCGTCATTCTTCAGTTGGACGTCGCCGGAAGAAGATGGGTCCGCGGTGGAGGTCTTCAGGATGGAGCCGGTCGTCATCGGATGAAGATAGAAGATGCCGCTTGGATCAAGATGGTTGCCGGTCCGGATCGCCTCTTCTTCCCGGATAGGATGAAGACTTTGGAGCCTCTTCTGGACCTCTTCATCCACCGGATGATGGATCGCCAACCCCCGCATGGGTTGGATGAAGATTTTGGAGCCAGGACGGATCGGTGATACCTGGTGAGGTGAAGACAAGGTAGGATGATCTTCAGGGGCTTAGTGTTAGGTTTATTTAAGGGGGGTTTGGGTTAGATTAGGGGTATGTGGGTGGTGGGTTGTAATGTTGGGGGGGGGTATTGTATGTTTTTTTTACAGGCAAAAGAGCTGAACTTCTTGGGGCATGCCCCGCAAAGGGCCCTGTTCAGGGCTGGTAAGGTAAAAGAGCTTTGAACTTTAGTAATTTAGAATAGGGTAGGGCATTTTTTATTTTGGGGGGCTTTGTTGTTTTATTAGGGGGCTTAGAGTAGGTGTAATTAGTTTAAAATTGTTGTAATATTTTTCTTATGTTTGTAGATATTTTTTTATTTTTTGTAACTTAGTTCTTTTTTATTTTTTGTACTTTAGTTAGTTTATTTCATTGTATTTATTTGTAGATATTGTATTTAATTAATGTATTGATAGTGTAGTGTTAGGTTTAATTGTAGGTAATTGTAGGTATTTTATTTAATTAATTTAATGATAGTATAGTGTTAGGTTTAATTGTAACTTAGGTTAGGATTTATTTTACAGGTAATTTTGTAATTATTTTAAATAGGTAACTATTAAATAGTTCTTAACTATTTAATAGCTATTGTACCTGGTTAAAATAATTACAAAGTTGCCTGTAAAATAAATATTAATCCTAAAATAGCTACAATGTAATTATAATTTATATTGTAGCTATATTAGGGTTTATTTTACAGGTAAGTATTTAGCTTTAAATAGGAATAATTTATTTAATAAGAGTTAATTAATTTCGTTAGATTAAAATTATATTTAATTTAGGGGGGTGTTAGTGTTAGGGTTAGATTTAGCTTTAGGGGTTAATCCATTTATTAGAATAGCGGTGAGCTTCGGTCGGCAGATTAGGGGTTAATAATTGAAGTTAGGTGTCGGCGATGTTAGGGAGGGCAGATTAGGGGTTAATACTATTTCTTATAGGGTTAGTGAGGCGGCAGTGAGGCGGATTAGGGGTTAATAAATTTTTAATAGTAGCGGTGCGGTCCGCTCGGCAGATTAGGGGTTAATAAGTGTAGGCAGGTGGAGGCGACGTTGAGGGGGGCAGATTAGGGGTTAATAAATATAATATAGGGGTCGGCGGTGTTAGGGGCAGCAGATTAGGGGTACATAAGTATAACGTAGGTGGCGGTCGGCAGATTAGGGGTTAAAAAAATGTAATCAAGTGGCGGCGATGTGGGGGGCCTCGGTTTAGGGGTACATAGGTAGTTTATGGGTGTTAGTGTACTTTAGAGTACAGTAGTTAAGAGCTTTATGAACCGGCATTAGCCCAAAAAGCTCTTAACTACTGACTTTTTTCCTGCGGCTGGAGTTTTGTCGTTAGATGTCTAACGCTCACTTCAGACACGACTCTAAATACCGGAGTTAGAAAGATCCCATTGAAAAGATAGGATACGCAATTGACGTAAGGGGATCTGCGGTATGGAAAAGTTGCGGCTGAAAAGTGAGCGTTAGACCCTATTTTGAGTGACTCCAAATACCGGAGTTAGCCTAAAACCAGCGTTAGGAGCCTCTAACGCTGGTTTTCACGGCTAACGCCAAACTCCAAATCTAGGCCATAGTTTTATTTCAGAGTAAAAAAAATAGACATTATGGTTCAATGTAAGGATAATTCCTTTACTAATCCTGCTGAAACTACTTTCAGGGTCTCAGCCTATCATTATGATTAAGTAGTTACATGTATTAGTTTTAATCCAGCTACAGTATATGCAAAAACTGAATAAAGAGGGCAAATGTAATGTCTATGCTATACAATGAGCTTCATTTACTATTGGCCGGGCTGACATGATTCAGACCTTGCTGCTGCCTGCTCGCTGGCAGACAGGTTAACTACTTAACTTTAATTTCAGGTGAGCCTGAAAGGACGGGCCTCTAAAGCAACAATCGCTGATTGGTAAATGGCGCTCAATGGGGCCGAATTATCATCGGTCTGTCCGACATGATCTGCTCAGTGGATCATGTCCGACAGACATCGATGAATGTCGACAGCATACGCTGTCTTCATTTATCATTGCACATGCAGTTCTTGTGAACTGCTTGTGCAATGCCGCCCCCTGCAGATTCGCAGCCAATCAGCCGCTAGCAGGGGGTGTCAATCATAGGGATGTCTGCAGCCTCAGAGCAGGCAGATCAGTTAAGGAGCAGCGGTCTTAAGACCGCTGCTTCATAACTGCTGTTTCCAGTGAGCCTGAAGGCTCGCACATAAACAAGGGCATCAGGGGCCATTTGGCCCTTGATAAATCATCCCCATTGTGTCTATATTGTGAAACATGCAGTGAGTTCTTGTTTTTGAATAAGCATGAAAATAGCCTATGGACTGACCCTATAGATGCGTAATGTAGGAAATATGCACTCATGTGGCAGATCTTTTTTAATAGAACTGTAAGCCTCTGACCCTTTAATACAATCACCTGTGCTCACAGGAATATCATTAAAATATAATCTGTATTGAGCCATCTAAATAAATGTTGGATAACCAGCACTATAGAATATTGGCATTCCATAGGGTTTTTCCACAGTGCCAAGTGGCGTGGAAAATTGGTAAATTACGTTAATTATTGGTAAAATTCAGATTAATATGTAATGTTTTAAGCAACATGTATACCCGGACAACTACCCAGAAGTAATGTGGCAAGTAATGCGGTTTTCATTTAAAACAATATTTTTAATTTTCTCCAAAGTTAAACATTGCTTAAATATAGCACTTTAATACAAGTACACTTATGGACTGACTGCATGGGAGCAATTAAAAAAAAAAGTATATTCTTACTCTTTTATTCCATCCAGCAGTTTGAAATCCAGATTATCTTCACTTCTGTCAAAAAATCCTTGGTTGTCTATAAAAGCTAAGTGCTTTGGATCAAGCTTCCTCTGCACAATGTGTGTTAATTCCACACTTGCTGGGTCTTCACATTTTAAGTGTAATTCTTGTTGTACACATAAATCTTCTCTTCGAGGCTTGAAGCCACAGCAATGTCTGTCAAGTCGGGTGTAAATCTGTATACAAGTTAGGTAATAATAAACATGTTAAATTAGCATCCTAACAAGTGTAATTTACAAACGATTTAACAAAACTACATTATTGGCTAAAACTATTGGAGACATGTTAACAAATCAACAGTAGAAAGCTTATTTCATTAGCTAAACACATCCTATATTATGTTTTGAAAACAAATTATATTCAGATATCTTGACCAATGGCTAGTATATTCTAATCTATCCACAATGGCATTTTCTATCATCATTAAAGGGACAGTAAAGTCAAAATTAAACTTTCATGATTCAGAAAGAGCCTATTGTTTTAAACAACTTACCAATTTACTTCTATTATCCAATTTGCTTTGTTATCTTGGTATTCTTTGTTGAAAAATATACCTTGTACACTCAGGAGCAGCAATGCACTACAGGAAGCTGGCTGCTGATTGGTGGATGCATATATATATATATATATATATATATATATATATATACCTACCTCTTTTTATTGGCTTACCTGATGAGTTTGGTTGGCTCCCAGTAGTGCACTGCTGCTCCTTCAACAAAGAATACCAAGAGAGTGAAGCAAATGTTGGAAAGATGTTTAAACTTGCATGCTCTGTTTGAATCATGAAAGGAACACAATGGATTTAAAGCCCCTTTTAAGAACTGAATTAAAACATCTAAAAAATGTATGAGTTAGAATGTGACACTACAAAACAATGTTGATAATTTATATGGGCTTTAAATCAAAATTGATTTAAAAAAAAAGAGATAGTGAGAGAGACCGATTGATGCATATCTGTTCTTTTAATTATGTATATTTTTTACACATCATTCCTGTGCCTGTCGTGCAAATTATGTGGTCTTAACAGTCAGTGAGTGATTGGTGCAGTCAGAATATTACTGAAACGCATGAAATGAAGCCAAGACTATGAGGCGCAGGCTTCAACCACATGTAAAATTTAGAATTTAAAACACATAATTATTATAAAACTTTATTACATAAGGATAAAGAATGAAATGAGAAATTCCTAAAATATTTTACTAAAAATCTTCTGACTACAAGATAACAAAGCACAGATTCATTCGTATTTACCCTGTGGGAATTTATGTTTAACATGCAATATATTTTGACATCTCACGAGATAGTGATGCTGTTTTTTTTGGAGTTGTTTTTATCTTCCATGTCATCACAACACTTTAGTTTGTTCCAAAGTTATTTGGAAATCAGATCAACATTCCTCTTCTCCAAAATAAATCATGTTTTAGAAGAAAAATTACCTAGAATTTGGACTGAAAAAATGCCTATAGTTAATTTTATTCAAGTTTGACAAAATTTAAAAGGAGTTGAGGAATGATGAGTGTTCAGGAACTTATCCTTTGAACCTTAAAATCATATCTGTTAGGTGAACTATCTATTATCAGCTGTATTTAAGTCTTGTGAGTATTATGCCAATTACATATTTTTATGTAGACATTAAATACCTATCAGTCTAAGGTACTGCTTGTTGTCATACTGCACTTGACTTATCAAAACATATTTTATGACACTGCTTGATGAATTGGCCATTTGAACAACAGTGATATTTATGTTAAAGTTAAATCACACTTTGATGAATGTTTATTTTGCTACGTGTAGCTTTTAAGAGAAACAAAGTTGAATCTCATGAGAGATACAAAGAGCAGCAGTAAAACATTATTACATGTTATTCGTCTGTTGTTTGCTAAGTTAATTCTATGTCTGTGTAAATAAGCTTTAAAATATCTTAATTTGTAAAATAACCACTGGGACTCAGTGTCATATGCAATAGGAATACTCTGCTTGAATTTGCACGTACACATACAAACATCTTGGTGTCATAGGCCTAAAACTTCACTACAAAATGTGGTTAATTAATGCATGATAATAATAATGCACAGTTGTGTAGCAGAGTTAGGCTTATGAAGTCTGCAGTGTGCACTTCTAGTTCTCAGCACTGCCAAACTTAAAAATTTCAGAGTTAAATTACAAGAAATTGGGTTAAAATAAATCATGAAATTATTTTGAAAGTGTTTTTTTATTGCTCATAATTAAACATGTTAGAGTACAAGCTGAAAGTGTTTATGTTCCTTTATTACAGCTTCTCAGTATAGAATCATGGGACTGGCCTATGTACCCTACCAGTAGCTTTCATATAGCTACATTTATTTCTGGGGAGGAGAATTAGAGCTTTAAATGCATTCATTAACCTAGTAAAGTTAAACCTAATACAGGTTAAACACAGCTCTTCACCACAACATATGTCAGTTTCACTGATTCCTAAGTAAACAAACTGCAAAAATCTATTGTGTTTCCTGCCTACAGACTACAATTCCTGTTAATGTAACTGAAATAACAATATTTTTTTTTAGTCTCACATGCCGCATACACATGCTATTACTACCTTATCCACACAGGTTACAACAATGGAGTTATTTTTAAGGAAATTATTTTATTATTGATGGATTAACCACTTATTGCTTAAAAATATCTCCCTAAATGTAGTATACTGGGAGGTAGACTGAAGCTTGTGTGATCCTGGCTGCCACCGTGGCATTGCTAAATTTAGCTCAAAGATCATAAAAACTCTGACTCTGAAGCTAAATATAGGTCTTTAATCTAGACACAAGAAACGCTGGTTAAACAAGGACTTTCCTGGATTGGCTGTCTGTTCTCACAACAAAATAATTGTTTTTTGACTTGTGGAACTATTTTAAACCATGCAATCTTCATTGAAAAAAAAAAAAACAGCTGTTAAATAAAAAAGTGGCCTTATATCAGCCAGAAAAACAGATGAAAAGGCCTCAGCCAATAGACTGTGACTGACCCCACAGTTATATATATATATATAAGCAATAGTGCAATAAGAAAATGCTCTATAAAATTCCAGCATTATCTTTTTGCACTTTTATGTCATTTTAACTCTTTCTTTATTTCAAGTTAATAAGAAAAAAAGGTAGAGAGGATGAGACAACTGTATCCTGTACTTAGGTCCCTATTTATGAAAGGCAGGACTGTCCAGTGTTGTGGCGAGTGGGCTGCATGTGTTTTCATTGCATGAGCAAATACTCATACAGCCACGCCATCCTGCTCCCACACAACATTGTTTCTCAACCACGGTCCTCGAGTACCCCCAACATGCCAGGTTTTCATTATAGCTGAACCAGTGCACAGGTAAATTAATCAGCTGATGGGTGAGAGCAGGTTAGTAACCATGGTGTTACTGATCAGCTGATTACTTCACCTGTGCGCTGGTTCAGCTATAATGAAAACCTGGCCCGTTGAGGGTACTTGAAGACCGTGGTTGAGAAACACTGCCACACAACAATCATCAGAGAGACACAAGAAGTGCATATTAGAGCAATAATGTTAGGCATACTGTGATGTAGTTGCACATAAATATAAAATGGTGATCTAACTATATTACAATCATTTTTTAATTTAATTATTATGGCACTGAGGAATCTGGTCATGAACATGGACGCACATTTACTGAACACAGGTCTGAGCTCACACATCATCATTTTGAAGGCTAGCAGATGCGCTATAAGGAAGAAGGAACCAAGACTGTGAGTCCATTATAAAAGGAAGTCTTTATGTGCATATAGAAAATATTCTTTGGAGAAGAGGTAAGCTATATTACAGACACAGTTTTTTTAAAAATCCACAGTAACATATTTAACTGCTTATCTTCTTTCTTTTAAAAATACTTTATATGTTGTGTAAACTGTCCCTGTAACTAGTGATTTAAGCCCACTCGCACAAACCTGATTCAGAATTGCTTGAGTTCTGAAGCTGCTTCTACAGCTTTATAAATGAAGCCCATAGTTTTCTTTTAAAGGGACAATAAACTATAAAAGTAAAATGCTTTATTTCTTTCCTAAGACATGGAGAGTCCATGACATCATTACAATTACTAGTGGGATATTCAACTCCTGGCCAGCAGGAGGAGGCAAAGAGCACCCCAGCAAAGCTGTTAAGTGTAACTGCCTTACCCATAACCAGTCATTCTCTTTGCCTCTGTCAGTGGAGGTTGTGCAAAATTAGTGTCTGAAGATTTTAATCCTTTTATGGATACTTTTCCCTGGAAGCAAGGATTGGGGTCTAGCTGTGTCCATGTCATTCTCTTGAGTAAGAGTAGTGGTGGCTTTTAGCAGTTAAAAGGCAGCGAGTAAGTCTTTGCTTTACTTTTAACACTTTGCTACACCTTTGCAGAAAGTCAGTTAGTTACTCTGTTCTTTCTTTTCCTACAGGTCTATGACAGGGATCGAAGTGCCTGCCACACCTAAGGATCAACATTTATCACAGGATCTAAGGTAAGTGCTTTAGCCTTCTAGGTACAGAAGGATAGCAGCACTTAGGAGGTTAATCATCTATTCAGATCCTTTATTTGGGACTTAATACTCTTTATTAATTAAGGAGTCATTTTATGGACATGGCACTTAGATTTTTTTATTGTTTGAGGAGCAGTTCAAAGGAGAGTTTCACTTGGCTAGGGGAGTTTAGGGGTTAATAATAAAAGAGTTTCTACCTCCCCTTTATTTGCGCTTCTTGTTTAGAGGCTTACATCTTTATTGGTAATTATTGGGCTACCGGATAATATTATTCCCACTTTCTGTCATATATTCAGATTATTGTTGGTTTGAAACTGTATAATTTTGCGCTTTTTTAGAGCGGTGTAAAATGTGTCTCAGTTTATTTTCTGTGATCACGTGTGGACCGCACTTCCGCTTTTATGGAGCGGTTATAGCATTAGTGCAGCCGTCTTGGATTCTGCAGTGTCATTTCTGAATCGGCTCCTGTTAATCTACTCTCTGGATCCCCAGAGGAGCAAATCAAGAGAGTTTCTCTGTCTAATGGGATATTTTTCTTTGAGCCGGTACTTTTTTCTGAAAAATTTAAAATTTTATTGTTGCATTACAATTTCTATATTTGCACATTACTTGTGGGACCGTTATTCCAGACTATGGATACAGATAAGGATCATTCTATCTCTATGGATTAATGTTTCCTATGTTTAGATAACCAGATTGCCCTACCTATGCAGTTTTGTTCATCCTGTCTAGCAAAAACTTTAAAATGCAAAGAAAAAATTCTCCCTTCTGAGCCAAGTGTCTCTCAAGATTCTGCTGTGCGTGACATGCCTCAGCTTTCTCCTCAGATGTCCCAAGTCTTAGCTGTTTCTAAAACTGTGCCTACTGTGTCCTCTCATCTACCTGGGGGTGTTTATTTACCTGGGGATTTCTTCTGCAGTAACTGCAGCTTTGTCGTCTTTTCCTGCATTGGGAAAATGTAAGAGAAAATTTAAACATTTGCCTGATTCTAAGGTTTCTGACTCTACGGCTGCATTAGCCATTCTTGCTCATATGTCCGATGAGGAGAATACTTCAGTAGCTTCTGAAGGTGAGATCTCAGACTCTTACACTTTAGCAGAGAAATCTTCAGAATCTGAAGAGTTTATTTTTAGATTTAAGCTTGAGCACCTCTGGTTACTATTGAAAGAGGTTCTAGATACTTTAGACGACTCTGAACCTTCGGTTTCTGCCAAATTTCTGCCTTCTAAATTAGATAGAGTCTATGATTCCTCATCTTCTGAGGAGGCTTTTCCTGTCCCAAGAAAAATGTCTGAAATTATTGCTCAGGAATGGGATAAGCCAGGGGTTCCCTTTTCCCCTTCCCCTGTTTTTAAGAAGATGTTTCCTGTTGCTGACTCTATTTGTGGCTCTTGACACATGGTTCCTAAAGTAGAAGGGGCTATTTCTACTATTGCCAAGAGAACTACTATTTCTATAGTGGATAGTTGTTCTTTTAAGGACCCAATGGATAAGAAGCTAGAGGATTGTTACAGAAGCATTAGTTATTTTGTTGTGAAGAGCTTATTTCCCAGCAGCAATGCCTGAACCAGCCAAGCCAGCGCCTAAGAAGGGCTCCAAGAAAACCGTAACAAGTATCATTTCATAAAGAGTTAACTTTTTTTCAGCTTTTAGAAACTATTGTCTAATCACCTCTGGAGCCAGACTGCTAATTGATAAGATGAACTTGTAAACTTGTTATCTTAAGTACTGTAATCCTATTGTGGCCTGTCAAAGGACAGTGCTCTCTATCTAAATGTGTGATGGGGGATTTTGTGCTCCCCCCCCCCCTCTCCCCCTGGGAGTGCCCTGTGTGCATGTAACCTTAATAAAAAGCAGGCTGGGCATCCCAGTCCTGAGTTCTTGTTTGACCCTCAATCGCAGCGTTGACTCGTTTTTGTGGGCAGAAGGGTATCCTAGCTGTACTGCAGCTAAGGGAGATTATTCTATATTTGCGAGACTCATATAGAATACTATGGAAAGCAGCTTCTCCCCTCTTTAGCAATAGGGATCCAGGCTACTAAGCGGTCCATCTCTCAGCGAGACTAAGGGTAACCGTAACATTTGGCGGCAGCGGCGGGATTTTCCTGGATTTCCTAGGAGAGGTACAGAACGGATGGAAAAATTGAAGCGTACAACCCTAAAGGATTTACTTGAAAGCAGAGGGGGGTACGCCAGCAACCGGCCGAGGAGAGAGCTGATCGCAGAATTGACCGAACTGGATCAGAGCTTCACAATGGCGGAAACACCGACCACGATTAGTGACGAAAAAACCAGGATTGTTCGGGAAAGGCTCTCATTATACGGGCCGAACCCCTCCATGGAATTGGTACAGCAGTTGATGGCGGAGGCGGACGAGGATATACGAGAGACTCGAGCCCACGAACTCAACCTAGCGAACGCACACCGCAATGCTGAAGCCCCGCAGGTAATCATCCCTGTCGAAAATGCTGGGAGGCCCAAGATACCCTATGCGGCATTTCGACCCTTCCTAGAGAGCGAGACAGGGATTGATGAATATTTGGCGGACTTCGAAAGGCAATGTGCCCTGCACCAGATTCCCAACAGAGAGTGGCCCACGATATTGTCTGGGAAACTATCCGGGCGAGCCCTGGAAGCCTTTCGTACTCTGGGTGCTGAGGAAGTGACACAGTATGAGCTAGTTAAGGAGACACTGTTGCGACGGTACGCTGTAACTCCGGACACGTATCGCCGACAGTTTCGGGGCACGGAAAAGAAGCCTAACGATACCCATATGGAATGGGCGCACCGAATGCGGAGAGCGGCAAATCACTGGCTGAGCGGAAGTAAAGCGGTGACTGGTGAGGAAATTTTACAATTGTTTCTCTTAGAACATTTTTATAATGGCATGGAACAGCAAGGGAAGGAATGGCTGCGAGACAGGCGGCCTTCTACCTTAGAAGAAGCAGCCAAATTGGCCGATGAACATTATGACTCCCGTCTTCACGAACCCATGAACTACCGAGCTCCAGCACGGGTCGAACCCAGAGAGGTTTACCGTGCACCCCCTCGTGCTGAATTCCGAGCCCCGTTGCCCACAGGGCCCGTCCGACACTCAGGACCACACAATAACAGCTCTGAGCGTCCCAGACCGACTTGCCACCGATGCAAGCAACCAGGGCATTTCATGGCTAGCTGCCCCCTTAATACGCACCAGACACCCAGGAATTACAATTACCCCTCTGGGTCCTATCGTCCGGCCCGGGCCCTCTGTGTTAACCAAGAGGCCCCTATGGAGGGATATGTGGGGCCGCTTCACGAGGTGGACCCTGTATATGCTGCCTCAGATAACCGCCAGCACCATCGGCAGAAGGTATGGCTCGAGGGGCGATCTACAGAGGGATTGAGAGACACAGGGGCTACTATCACGCTGGTACAGAGTCATTTGGTGCCAGAGCACAAGCGATCCGGACAGACTGTGGCCGTTAGAGTGGCGGGGGGGGATGTGTACAAAATTCCAACAGCTCAAGTGCATCTTGATTGGGGAGCGGGAAAGGGGGCTGTGAACGTGGGCATAATGGATAATTTACCTGCCGAAGTACTACTGGGCAACGATTTGGGCCCCATGACTTCTGCCTATGCTCCAGTATGCAACAACGAGGCGGACCCAGTGACTACACGGGCCCAAGCCCGGATGGAGAGAGAGCTCTCACCAGTGCGGGAGACACAGGTAAGACCTACCCCGACCTTGCCTGACATGTTAGGCCCCATACCCTGGGACACCCCAGATGCTTTCGAGACAGAGTCTAAGACTGACCCGACTTTACAAAAGTACCGGGAACGAGCAGAGACCGGAGGGGGCGGGGCAGATAACGAAACATTCTTATGGGAAAAAGGGAAAATATACCGCTGGACAGAGAAAAGGGGACAGCGTAGGCGACAGCTGGTAGTGCCCCACAAATACCGTCAAGAAATCCTCAAGATAGGCCACGACATCCCCTTAGCAGGCCACCTAGCCGTAACCCGTACCCTACACCGCATTACTCACACGTTCTTTTGGCCAGGGGTGCACGCTGACGTTAGAACTTACTGTAACACCTGCGATGTGTGTCAACGAGTAGGAAGGCGAGGCGATCACCCTAAAGCCCATCTAGTAAATATGCCCATTGTAGAGGAACCCTTCAGCCGGGTTGCTATTGACCTAGTGGGACCACTGGCTACCCCTAGTCCCTCCGGTAAGCGCTACATTCTTACCGTAGTGGACTACGCTACCAGGTACCCAGAGGCTGTCGCCCTATCCAACATACAAGCGGATACGGTAGCAAATTCACTAGTACAGGTGTTCTCCCGGGTAGGATTTCCAAAAGAAATCCTATCCGACCGAGGCACCCAATTTACGGCTGAATTGACCCAACAACTCTGGCAGGTTTGCAAAATTAAGTCCCTCCTGAGCTCCCCATACCACCCCCAGACGAACGGGCTGTGTGAGAGGTTCAATGGGACCCTCAAGCAAATGCTCAAGACGTTCACTCAGGAATACCGAGACTGGGAACGCTTCCTGCCGCACCTCCTATTTGCTTATCGGGAGGTGCCCCAGGAAACGACAGGGTTCTCTCCCTTCGAGTTGCTCTACGGAAGAAAGGTACGGGGACCCCTAAACCTGATCCGGGAGCACTGGGAGGGAGAGATGGAGGCTGACGGTGTCCCCATTGTGCCATACGTGCTGGAACTCAGGGACCGAATGGAGCAATTAGCCAAATCCGTGCGGGCTAATCTCCAGTTGGCCCAGAGAAGACAGAAAGTATGGTACGATCGGGGGGCCCGAAAGAGAATCTTCACCATAGGACAAAAGGTGTTAGTACTTAAGCCGGTGAAGACAGACAAATTGCAGGCGTCCTGGCAGGGTCCCTACCAGATCGTAGAGAAAAGGGGAGACACCACTTATGTGATAGCTAGCTGCCATGACAACAATCTTAGAAAGACATTCCATGTAAACATGCTCAAGGAATATTTTGAGCGACCAGAGAACGTGACGGCCGTATGTTGTTCCCCTCAGGAAGACCCCGACAGTCTACCCATTCCAGACCTATTAGAAAAGAGTCTCCCCACAGGTATAGTGGCTCAGGTTCAGATAGGAGACCGACTTAGCCCCACTGAAAGGGAGCAGCTCAGCCAACTCCTCCAGTCCAAACACCTCACCTTCTCCCCGAAGCCAGGGTACACTACTTTAACCACCCACCAGGTAGATACTCCGGGACAAGCTCCCTTGCGCCAGGCTCCGTACCGAATCCCTGAAGCAGTTAGGACAGGAATGAAGAAGGAGATCGATGAGATGCTCCAGCTCAGGGTAATTGAGCCCTCCGATAGTCCCTGGGCCTCCCCAGTTGTCTTGGTGCCCAAGAAAGATGGGACCACCCGGTTCTGCGTAGACTATCGGAGGCTCAATGAAAAAACCGTGACGGACGCTTACCCTATGCCCAGGGTAGACGAGCTACTCGATCGTATAGCCAGGGGAAATTACCTGACCACTATTGACCTCTGCAAAGGTTACTGGCAGATTCCCCTGGCCCCGGAGGCTATCCCCAAGTCGGCATTCGTCACCCCATTCGGCTTATATCAGTTTAGGGTAATGCCGTTTGGGATGAAGAATGCCCCAGCTACATTCCAGCGCTTGGTGGATAGGCTCCTGGATGGCTTCCAGAGTTTTGCTTGCGCCTACCTGGACGACATAGCGATCCACAGTGAGTCCTGGGAGGACCACTTAGCTCATGTAGGAATGGTTCTGGATCAGATCCGGGCTGCTGGCCTGACTCTGAAGCCAGAAAAATGCCACTTTGGGATGGCCGAGGTACAGTACCTGGGTCACCGGGTGGGGTGTGGAAAGCAGCGACCAGAGCCGGCCAAGATAGAAGCTGTCGCCAATTGGCCCACCCCCATCACTAAGACTCAGGTCCTAGCCTTCCTGGGCACGGCAGGGTACTATAGACGGTTCGTACCAAACTACAGCACACTTGCCAAACCCCTGACTGACTTGACCAAGAAGAACTTACCTCGACAGGTCCTGTGGTCTCCCCACTGTGAAACGGCTTTCCAGGCTCTCAAAAATGCTCTAATTAACGCTCCTGTCTTGGCGGCCCCAGCCCTTAACAAACGTTTTATCGTCCATACAGATGCTTCCATGTTCGGGCTGGGAGCCGTCCTCAGCCAAGTAGGCGAAGATGGAGGGGAGCATCCAGTTGCCTACATCAGCCGGAAGCTCCTGCCCCGCGAAGTCAGCTATGCAGCGGTCGAAAAGGAGTGTTTGGCTTTGGTGTGGGCATTAAAGAAATTGACTCCCTATTTATATGGTCAGGAGTTCACCCTGGTCACCGACCATAACCCGTTGGTGTGGCTGAACCGGGTCTCTGGAGATAACGGCAGGCTATTACGTTGGAGCTTATCGTTGCAACCCTTCAATTTCACCATTACTTACAGACCTGGGAAACAGAATGGCAACGCCGACGGGTTGTCCAGACAAACCGACCTCAGCCCCGCATAACCAGCGGTCTGGACAGCCTTAGTCTGCCCCGAAAAGGGGTCAGACCGTGTCTGCCAGAGTGTTCCACAGAAAGGGAGCACTGTTACAGAAGCATTAGTTATTTTGTTGTGAAGAGCTTATTTCCCAGCAGCAATGCCTGAACCAGCCAAGCCAGCGCCTAAGAAGGGCTCCAAGAAAACCGTAACAAGTATCATTTCATAAAGAGTTAACTTTTTTTCAGCTTTTAGAAACTATTGTCTAATCACCTCTGGAGCCAGACTGCTAATTGATAAGATGAACTTGTAAACTTGTTATCTTAAGTACTGTAATCCTATTGTGGCCTGTCAAAGGACAGTGCTCTCTATCTAAATGTGTGATGGGGGATTTTGTGCTCCCCCCCCCCTCTCCCCCTGGGAGTGCCCTGTGTGCATGTAACCTTAATAAAAAGCAGGCTGGGCATCCCAGTCCTGAGTTCTTGTTTGACCCTCAATCGCAGCGTTGACTCGTTTTTGTGGGCAGAAGGGTATCCTAGCTGTACTGCAGCTAAGGGAGATTATTCTATATTTGCGAGACTCATATAGAATACTATGGAAAGCAGCTTCTCCCCTCTTTAGCAATAGGGATCCAGGCTACTAAGCGGTCCATCTCTCAGCGAGACTAAGGGTAACCGTAACAAGGATTACTTAAAAAATATGTACTGTATATCCATCAAGGGTTACAGTGGCAACCAGCAGTGAGTATTGCTACAATTGCGGGAGCTGCATCTTATTGGTGTGATGCATTAGCTGATCTTATTACACAGGAAACTACAGTAGAGGAGATTTAAGATAGGATCAAAGCTCTCAAACATGCCAATACCTTTATCTGTGATGCAAATATGCAGATAATTTGTCTGGGAGCTAAGATGTCTAACTTCACAGTACTAGCCCGCAGAGCTCTGTGGTTAAAATCTTGGTCAGCTGATGTCTCTTCTAAGGCCAAGCTTTTGGCTTTACCCTACAAGGGAAAGACTCTGTTTGGACCTGGTCTGGCTTAGATCATTTCTGAAATTACAGGTGGAAAGGGATTTTTCCTACCTCAGGACAAGAAAAATAGACCTCTAATTTTCATTCCTTTTGTAACTTTAAGGGACAGAAGTCCTCCTCTTCCTCTTCCAAACCAGATCAACCCAGATCTTCTTGGAAATCCAACCATCCCTGGAACAAGGGAAAACAAAACAAGAAGCCTTCTGCTGACTCTAAATCAGCATGAAGGTTCTGCCCCCGATTCCAGTGTGGATCTGGTGGGGGGCAGGCTTTCCTTTTTTTGTGAAGCCTGGATACGCAATGTCCCATACCCTTGGGCAGTGGACATAGTATCCCAGGGTTACAGAATGGGACTCAAGTCTTGCCCTCCAAGGGGCAGATTTCTCCTGTCAAGACTGTCCTCAAACCAAGTAAAGAAGGAGGCCTTCTTAAACTGTGTAAAAGACCTATTCTCTCTGGGAGTTATTGTTCCTGTCCTTCTAGCAGAACAGGGTCTAGGATTCTATTCAAATACTTTTGTGGTTCCCAAAAGGAGGGAACTTTTCGACCCATTCTAGACCTCAAGTGTCTCAACAAATTCCTCAGGGTTCCGTCCTTAAAGATGGAAACTATTCATTCCATTCTTCCTTTGGTACAGGAAGGTCAGTTTATAACAACCATAGACCTGAATGACGCATACCTTCATGTTCCCATTCACAGGGAGCATCATCAGTATCTGAGGTTTGCCTTTCTGGACAAGCATTTCCAATTTGTTGCACTTCCATTTGGTCTGGCCACGGCTCCCAGAATATTCACAAAGGTTCTGGGGGTGCTTTTGGCTGTGTTCTGATCCCAGGGAATTACTGTAGCACCTTATCTAGATGACATCTTAGTTCAGTCATCATCTTTTCAACTAGCCCAATCTCATACAGACATGTTGTTGTCTTTTCTACATTCCCATGGGTGGGAGGTGAATTTGGAGAAAAGTTCTCTTGTTCCATCTACCAAGGTGTGTTTCCTTGGGACTATCATAGATTCCTTGTCCATGATGGAGTTCAGAAAAGAAAAGATTGGTGATTGGCCTGATGGTGGCATCGATGGACATCATTCCTTTTGCTCGGTTCCATCTATGACCACTGCAGCTTTGTATGCTCTGTCAATGAAACAGAGATCATTCGGATTTATCTCAGAGGATAAATCTGGACCCTCTAACAAGGGACTCTCTCTCTCATGGTGGGTGTCACAGGAACATCTGTCTTGAAGCACCTGCTTTCTGAGACCTTCCTGGGAAATTGTGACAACAGGCACCAGCCTTTCATGCTGGGGTGTTGTTTGGAGTCCTCTAAAGGCTCAGGGCCTGTGGTTTCGGGAAGAGTCCTTTCTTCAAATAAACATCTTGGAGTTTAGAGCTATCAACAATGCTCTATCAGCATGGCCTCAACTTTCGTTTGCGGTTTATAATATTCCGATCGGACAACATCACCTCAGTGGCTTACATCAACCACCAGGGAGTTCCTTAGCCATGAAGGAGGTGACTTGCATTCTGCAGTGGGCGGAAGCCTACAATTGTCTCCGATCTGCCATCCAGATTCCCGGGAGTGGACAACTGGGAGGCAGATTTTTTGAGCAGACAGACCTTTCACCCCAGGGAGTGGGCTCTCCATCCGGAAGTTTTCTCTCAAATATCCCTCAAGTGGAGGATTCCAAAGTTGGATCTGATGGCGTCCCACCACAACGCCAAGGTTCCAAAGTACGGTTCAAGGTCAAGAGATCGTCAGGCTGTTCTGATGAGCACAGAATGAAATGTGGTAAACCCCTATTTGAATAATATAAACATACCAACTCCGGTAACCGGGACTTATGTCAGACACACTCACCCAACCAAAAACCACTCAGTATCCAGCAGCTGTCAGAGGTGTACTTGTATGCACTGAAGGTAGGAGATTCATATCCAACAGGATCAGAACGACATCCGACAGCAGCGTCCTCTGCTGATCTCCTTCTCTTCTGCCTCTATCCGAAGTTCCCGGCCTGCAGCTGAGTTGATGACTGAGTGATACGTCAGATGTGATGTTTTGGGGGGGTGTCTATATGTTCTGATAGATGCTCTGGCAGTTCCTTGGAGGTTTTCGCTGGCTTACCTGTTTCCTCCATTTGCTCTCCTTCCACAAGTCATTGCTCGTATCAAACAGGAGAGAGCATCAGTGATCCGAATAGCTCCTGCATGGCCTTGCAGGATCTGGTTTGCAGATCTGGTAAGGATGTCATCTCTACCTCCTTGGAGGTTACCTAAGAGGAAGGTCCTTCTACTTCAGGGTCCTTTCCTTCATCCAAACCTAGAATCTCTGAAGCTAACTGCTTGGAGATTGAACGCCTAGTTCTGTCTAAACTTGGTTTTTCTGAAGTGGTCATTGAAACAACGATTCAGGCTCAAAAACCGGTTACTCGCAGGAATTACCATAAGATATGGTGTAAGTATCTTTCTTGGTGTGAATCTAAGGGGTTCTCCTGGAGCCGGGTGAGGATTCTCCAGATTTTGTCTATTCTTCGGGATGGACTGGATAAGGGTTTATCGGTCAGTACTCTTAAGGGTCAAATTTCTGTATTATCTATCCTTTTGCACAAACGTCTGGCAGACCTACCAGATGTTCAAGCCTTTGTTAAGGCCCTGGTTAGTGTGGTGACATTTTATCACTGGAATATTAAAATATAGCCACGGATTTTATATCTAGCAATTCACATAGCTGGTTTTAAAATTGAATATTCAAATAGTTGTTTGGCCTAGTGTCTGTCTATGGGCTCGCTTCCATTGAGTCGTAATTCAGTTTGCGTGCACTCGCAAACCGTTAAATATGCTGTCGAAAGCAATATCGTTTATCGGCTGTTTCCAATGGCGCGTTATACCTCAATATCGGCAGCTGGACTCCGGCTGCCGAAAAAATCTTTGCGTCCCATAGAAAGTAATAGAAGCCGTTAATCGATAAATTATACCAGGTTTCCAATGAAAGCGCAAACCGTTAATATACTGTCAGAGGCTGTCTATACATTGAGAAATATTACACCCAGCTCAACTAGGTGTAAAAGAGGAAAATTGTGCTTTTTGAGACCTATTTTCTATTGAAATTATAAAACTTGCAAATAATGCAAGTGTTTTAATGTAGAAATAAATTGTTATAAGTAATATTTATTGTTGTCTCATGTATAGAAATAGTTGAACTTATATTCTAATAGAAATATCAGTATATATTAAAATATAATATTATATGCAAGAACATATCTACAGAATGCAAACTAGACCTATGCCTAGTGCAGCAATACATATTACTTATATTTATGAAGTGGTAAATATAATTATATTAAAAAATAGTATTTGATTATTAAAAATATGGATAAGTGTATCTTTATTTTTCTTGAGAGGTGATCACCGGTAAGGAGCACGGACATTAAACGTAAATTCTATAGCGTAAGGTCGGGTTACATTAGCAACTAATTGATTTTCAAGAAATCCGACATCAGATGGAAGCATTAACACAACGTTAACTTACAGCTACATGAAAAGAAAGACTGCAATCTATCCGCAAAATATTTCAATGGAAACCTGGTACTAAAATGGAGCCGTAAATTACTTTTAGCTGTCGGCCGCTTCAGTAGCTTACGGCTCCATTTTTAATGACTCAATGGAAGCGAGGCCTAAGTATGACACTCCCAATAGCCTTTGACTTGCATTTGATAAACCACTCCCTATTGAATTGGGGTATAAAAACTGGAACACTCTCTATCTCTCTCTCTCTCTTTCTTATCTTGTTCATGCTGAAAAGATGGCTGATGGTGGACACACTGGAGAATGTGGATAAAATCCTGCGATTATTTTTGCAGTGTTGCAGAAATTGTAGTATTGTAGTAAAGTTGCCCTGTCTTAAATATTTGGACTGTTTTGCTGTAAAATAGATGTGTATATATACCTGTAAATATTTATCTTATTATTAACATATATTGATTCCAAATAAACTGTTTGGAAACAATGGAGACCCTCTCATAGAGTTTATTTCACAACTTACTTGTATTGGTTTAGTGGTTTTACCATAGAGATTTAGAACTAAATTAGAATTATTTTAACCCCTTAATGACAGAGGACGTACCAGGTACGTCATAGGAAAAACTTCCCTTAATGACAGTTGACGTCCTCTGTTGTCTGAAGTGCTGGAAGCGATCATGATCGCTTCCAGCTGCTTCCAAGGGATTGTAGTGATGCCTCAATATTGAGGCATCACTACAATCCCCCATTTTACATACCGATGCAGAAAGGGCCACTCTGTGGCCCCATCTGCATTGGCTATGTATGTGTACAAACTAGTGGCTAGGTGGGTGCTGCTTTCACTTAATATAACCCCTATTTTTTAAATTTATTACCGATCGTTCATTCTATGTACTTGTAGCCGGTCCTGTGGTTGCGGCGGTTGCGGCGGGGGGGGGGGGGGGGGGGGCGGTTTTGTGCCCACTAGATCGATCTAGATGCAGTGGCATCTTTGTTCTTTAATAAGGGATCTGGGAGGGGGAGGGTTGAAGATTATTTAGGGGGGCCAGCTACACTACAGCAAACATATATTTTATATTAAAAAAGTTAAAAAAAACTATTTTGGGGGGCAAATTGGGTACTGGCAGACAGAGGGGGGGAGGGTTAGAAAGATGTATGGGGGGATCAGGGAGGTTGTGGGGTAAGGGGGGGTCTATCACTGCAGACTTTATGCCAAAAAATAAAAAAAAATAAAAAAAATATTTTTATTTCAGTACTGGCAAACTTTCTGCCAGTACTTAAGATGGCGGTGACAATTGTGAGGTGGGGAGGGAAGAGAGCTGTTTGAGGGGGGTCAGGGGGGGATCAGGGGGTGGGATGTGTCAGGTGGGAGGCTGATCTCTACACTAAAGCTAAAAATTAACCCCACAAGCTACCTAATTAACCCCTTAACTGCTGGGCATATTACAAGTGTGGTGCGCAGCAGTATTTAACGGCCTTATTATTACCAAAAAGCAACACCAAAGCCATATATGTCTGCTATTTCTGAACAAAGGGGATCCCAGAGAAGCATTTACAACCATTTGTGCCATAATTGCACAAGCTGTTTGTAAATAATTTCAGTGAGAAACCTAAAATTGTGAAAAATTTAAGTTTTTTTTTTTTATTTGATCGTATTTGGCGGTGAAATGGTGGCATGAAATATACCAAAATGGGCCTATATCAATAATTTGGGTTGTCTACTACACTACACTAAAGCTAAAATTAAACCTAAAAGCTCTCTACAAGCTCCCTAATTAACCCCTTCATGGCTGGGCATAATACACGTGTGGTGTGCAGCGGCATTTAGCGGCCTTCTAATTACCAAAAAGCAATGCCAAATCCATATAGGTCTGCTATTTCTGAACAAAGGGGATCCCAGAGAAGTATTTACAACCATTTATGCCATAATTGCACAAGTTGTTTGTAAATAAATTCAGCGAGAAACCTAAAGTTAGTGAAAAAAATTGTGAAAAAGTCAACAATTTTTTTTATTAGATCGCATTTGGCGGTGAAATGGTGGCATGAAATATACCAAAATGGGTCTAGATCAATGCTTTGGGATGTCTTCTAAATATAAATATATACATGTCAAGGGATATTCAGGGATTCCTGAAAGATATCAGTGTTCCAATGTAACTAGCGCTAATTTTGAAAAAAAGTGGTTTGGAAATAGCAAAGTGCTACTTGTATTTATGGCCCTATAACTTGCAAAAAAAGCAAAGAACATGTAAACATTGGGTATTTCTAAACTTGGGACAAAATTTAGAAACTATTTAGAATGGGTGTATTTTGGTGGTTGTAGATGTGTAACAGATTTTGGGGGTAAAAGTTAGAAAAAGTGTGTTTTTTTTTCAATTTTTTCCTCATATTTTATATTTTTTTATAGTAAATTATAAGATATGATGAAAATAATGGTATCTTTAGAAAGTCCATTTAATGGCGAGAAAAACGGTATATAATATGTGTGGGTAAAGTAAATGAGTAAGAGGAAAATTACAGCTAAACACAAACACTGCAGAAATGTAAAAATAGCCATTGTCATTAAGGGTAAGAAAATTGAAAAATGGTCCGGTCATTAAGGGGTTAAATTAATTAATAACCGCATTTTGGCGGCCATGAAGTTGTAGACAAATCCATATGCTAATTAGTTTTGCAGGAATTAGATAATATGTTGATTTAATTTTAGAATATTGCAGGATATTTTTTTTTATTATTTTCTTTTTAAAAAATGTTTTCTGAAGAAAATACATGGTTTGGAAAACCTGTATTTCAGGTGGAATTGTCTGTACAAATTTGCATTTCTATAGAGTTTCATGGGTGATGGTTAACTGAGCTCAGTCAAAGAAAATTTCTCAATTTAGAGCAAATAATACAATTGTGTGTTACTGCAAAATGTTTAAATTTAACTGCAGTAAAGGTAGATTTGGTGTTTTATAGCAAAGTTTTTGTATGAAGTACTGTATTTAAATAGAGCAAATAATGGTTGGCTTCAGCAGGCCTGTTGTATTAGATATTAGTTTTTTACTAGGTTTGGTAAACTTTGTTTATTTTTAATGCTGGGATCTATACATTGTCTGTAGCTTGGAATTACAGTTTACTTTAAAGGGACATTAAACCCCAAAAAATGATCTCATGATTCAGACAGAGAATACAATTTTAAACAAAATTCCAATTTACTTCTGTTATCTAATTTGCTTCATTCTTTAGATACCCTTTGTTAAAGAAATAGCAATGCACATGGGTGAGCCAATCACATGAGGCATCTATGTGCAGCCACCAATCAGAAGCTACTGAGCCTATCTAAATATGCTTTTCAGGAAAGAATATCAAGAGAATTAAGCAAATTAGATAATAGAAGTAAATTAGAAAGTTGTTTAAAATGGTATTCTCTATCTGAATCATGAAATAAAAAATGCGTGTTTAATGTCCCTTTAACTTGTATTTTTCTTGTTTTTGGAAACTGGATACTTTTTATTGGTGAGACAGTTTTCTATCAGAGTTGTCCCTGTTAGACATGTTGTGTGTTTTTTTTTTTCTTCAAATGTTTTCATTGGTCACTGTATGGATTTTTAAACAATTAATTTGAGAGTAAAATAGTTAAGAATTTCTCGGCTGGCTAGATTACGAGTTGTGCGTTAAGGTTAAAAAGCAGCGTTGGCCTGTCCCAACGCTGCTTTTTAACGCCCGCTGGTATTACAAGTCTTGCAGGTACAGGTGTACCGCTCAGTTTTTTGGCCAGACTCGGAAATACACCAAATCCACTTACGTCAATTGCGTATCCTATATTTTCAATGGGACTTGCATAGCACCGGTATTACGAGTCTTCCAAAAAGTGAGCGATAGACCCTCTCCTGTCAAGCCTGGTACCGCATTTTAAAGTCAGTAGTTAAGAGTTTTACACTACAATGCCGTAGCATAAAACTCTCAACTAAAGTGCTAAAAAGTACACTAACACCCATAAATTACCTATTGACCCCTAAACCGAGGCCCTCCCACATCGCAAACACTAAAATACATTTTTTAACCCCTAATCTGCCGAACCAGACATCGCCGCCTTTATAATAAACATATTAACCCCTAAACCGCCACACTCCCGCATCGCAAACACTATTTAAATATTATTAACTCCTAATCTGCCGGCCCTAACATTGCCGACACCTACCTACATTTATTAAACCCTAATCTGTCGCCTCCAACATCGCCGCCACTATATTAAATGTATTAACCCCTAAACCTAAGTCTAACCCTAACCCTAACACCCCCTAACTTAAATATATGTATTAGATAAATCTACAATAAACCTAAATAAAATTACTACAATTCACTAAATTATTCCTATTTAAAACTAAATACTTACCTATAAAATAAACCCTAAGCTAGCTACAATATAACTAATAGTTACATTGTAGCTAGCTTAGGGTTTATTTTTATTTTACAGGCAACTTTGTATTTATTTTAACTAGGTACAATAGTTATTAAATAGTTATTAACTATTTAATAACTACCTAGTTAAAATAAAGACAAATTTACCTGTAAAATAAAACCTAACCTAAGTTACCAATACACCTAACACTACACTATAATTAAATTAATTACCTAAACTAAATACAATTAATTACAATTTAAAAAAAATTATCTAAAGTACGAAAAAAACAAACACTAAATTAGAGAAAATAATAAAATAATTACAAGATTTTGAAACTAATTACACCTACTCTAATCCCCCTAACAAAATAAAAAAGCCCCCCAAAATAAAAAAGCCCTACCCTGCACTAAATTACAAATAGCCCTTAAAAGGGCCTTTTGCTGGGCATTGCCCCAAAGTAATCAGCTCTTTTACCTGTAAAAAAAAAATTACAAATACCTCCCCAACATTAAAACCCACCACCCACACAACCAACCCTACTCTAAAACGCACCCAATACCCCCTTAAAAACCCGTGCAGAAGTGGTCCTCCATTTGGGCAGAAGTCTTCATCCAAGCCGGGCAGAAGAGGTCCTCCAGACGGGCAGAAGTCTTCATCCAGACGGCATCTTCTATCTTAATCCATCTGGCTCCATCTTCAAGAAATCCAACGCGGAGCCTCCTTCTTGGCCGACGACTACCCAATGGATGAAGGTTCCTTTAAGTGATGTCATCCAAGATGGCATCCCTTCAATTCCGATTGGCTGATAGAATTCTATCAGCCAATCGGAATTAAGGTAGGAAAAATCCTATTGGCTGATGCGATCAGCCAATAGGATTGAAGTGATTAGGGGTTAATAAGTGTAAGATTAGGGGTGTTTAGACTCAGGGTTCATGTTAGGGTGTTAGGTGTAGACATAAAAAGTGTTTCCCCATAGGAATAAATAGGGCTGCGTTAGAAGCTGAATGCTGCTTTTTTGCAGGTGTTAGGTTTTCTTTCAGCCTGCTCTCCCCCATTGATTCCTATGGGGAAATTGTGCATGAGCACGTTTTACCTGCTCACCGCTAACGTAAGCAGCGCTGGTATTGAAGTGAGATGTGGAGCTAAATTTTGCTCTTCGCTCACTTTTTTGCAGCTAATGCCAGGTTTGTAAAAACCCGTAATACCAGCGCAAGTAATATAGGTTATAGCAATATTTTAAAAGCACAAATATTTTTAAAATTAAACTAAAAACATCTGAAAGGTGTTTAATTTAGCATGCATTTTCAATTTGGTATATATTTTAGGACTACACATGTTTGTTTTTTTGGGGGTTTTTTTGTTTGTTTGTTTTTAAATGCTTGATTTCTGCTCCTTATAAACAAAGTTATCTCCTTTACAGAAAGTCTAAGTTGCTTAACTTCTGTTTAGTCTGGTGTTTCATTGCCCTATAGATATGATAATTCCTTGCATTTTGGGCAGGTAAAATAGTCTGGAAAACTATGCTGTGAGAGACACACTATTCGAAGTCTGTTCCCAAGATTTAAAATAAAGATTATTGAGCAGTGGTTAGGAAAACTAAATTTAACTATATTACCGCCTCTGCTGGAATGCTGACCTGCTTATAAACAGATCTAATTACTACATTTTCGAGGTGGCTTAACTGCTATGTCCTTTGTTGTGTAAAATTAGTATCTCAATGGTACCCTGTACATCCTGTGTAAACATTTAAAAAAATAAAACTACTATGCTGTGAGAGACACACTATTCAGAGTCTGTTCCCCAGATTACATTCAGTGGTTAGAAAAATATTGAGATATATATATATATATATATATATATATATATATTATTTTTTTTTATTTTATTATATAGTTCTAACAGCTATCTGTTAAAATGTCTGGAAAAAACTATATTTCACAGGAAATCTGTGATTATTTTAACAATTACATTCATAAATACAATGGTCCATTCCTCATCCCAGAAGCTAAGAACCAAAAATGCGAAAGTGTTTTAGAGATTCTAACACAGCTAGTATCTATAAAAAAAGATTAATAATAATAAAAGAAAATGTATGATAGTGCAGGCAGTGATTTCAAAAATAAGAGGACTAACAAACATTATTGGAGACCTGACAGAGCAAAATAAAGACCTTAAATTAAAGTTAGATAACACAAAGACTGACAGAGATTGTATTAAGCGTTCTGCTTTAACTAACACCATACAGATCGGTAAATTACAACATCAATTAAAATTAACAGAACACAGCAGAAACGAATACTCAAATAAAATTACTGAGTTACAGATGAAAATAAAACAAGAAGAAAAAATATAGTGATATTTCTGGGAACAATGCAGATTGTGATCACTTACTGTCACAAAGAGAGCCAAAACAATGAAACAAACAAGATAATATGCCACTGGATCCCACTAAAAATCCAAGTTCTGTTCCAATTGCCCCTGTCATAATATCTGAGCATTTTAACACCCCGAAAGTTCCTACAGGTTTTTCAAATCAGACTAGGCCAATGACTGTAGCAGATAAAGACATTTTTCAGAAATGGTGGGGTACAATCCCCACAAACAGCTTTAATAACTTTTCACATTGGTTTCACAAGGGATCTGAAAAAGCCATAAAATTAGGTATGAGCATGCAGGAATGGACAGAATTGCTTCAAGATGCCATGGGCCCCTATGCCAACAGGTTATTAGGATTCACCTCAAGCATATCTGATCAGGCTGGGAGAATAGTTGAAACCTTTTTCAATTTAACTAGTCTAGCAAAAGAGATTAGTGAAATTACCATGAGGCCTCTAGATGGACCATTTGAAGTAGCAAAAAGAGTTTTATTCTGGTGTGTGCTGTGCCAGCCACAGACCCAAATGATCTGGGGGTCACCAGCTCACATACAGAGGGCACTTGAAGCTCTCCCCAGAAAATATCAGGAATTTGTAAAGTTGTATGATCCAAACTCCACAAAAAATAGATATGGTGCTCACTAGAGCTGAGAAGTGGCTGAATTATCACCCATACACCATTAAGGCAATTTCTGCAGTGAAGCAGTCACTGGAGAACAATCTGAATATTCACAGACAGGAATCAGAGAGCGGCAACAGGAGACATGTTTGGGGATATCAGAATAGTAGAGGATTAAATACAGGAAACTGGAGAGACAGGAATTTAAATGGCGATATTAACAGAGGAGAAAACAAGGCCAACTTAAGTTATTGGGAACTCAAACAACAAAACAGGAGAATGAGAGATGAAATTGGGTTTCTAAGAAACAGCTGACAGAGCTGGAGTGCTCAAATTAAATCATTAATTTTTGTTTATAAGTATATTTGTTTGCAGTGCATTTGTATCATGTAATGTGTACTTTAGTTTTAAGTTCAATTAATCATTTTAAGTGTTTTCATTATTAAGTTTTAAATATGCCAATATTTAGAATGCATAGTTAATTGATGTATTTTCTTTCTAAAAACAATAACAGATACCTCCATTGTAATTACTTTTGGGATGCCACATGTAAGAAAAATGTAATGTAAACTGTCTGAAGTCTTATCAGAAAGAAAACCAATGAAGACAGAGGGCTTCTCACCTTTCCTTCCAGCTTTCCCCAATAACACATATTATAGATTGTTGTTTTTCAGGTGTCTTCAGGACTGATCTTACCATGAAGCTATGATGGTGGAGTTGGGGGCAAATTAAATAAGTATAACATGTATCACAATGGAGATGTAAATTGGGGCATTAGGCTAAAATAATATATAGCATAAAAGGGTAAATAATCATATAAGTCAAGCAACATAAGTTTAAGTAAGGGTGCAAGTGGGATGATGCAATGATAGAGGCACATCCCAACTTGAAGTTAATAACTGTGAATATGGTTTCTACTGTAGATGGAGTGTTGTAGTGTGAAGTAAATATATGCCTGGTTTTAATCTCTTTTCATTCCTTTGAGGGTCTTGGAAAAAAAACAAAGTGGTTCAAAGAGAGACGATTGGTAAAGCAAAAGCAAGGACTAGATGCCAAAAGATGACAACAAAGAACTTCAATGAACCATTATAACTTTTGTTTTACAGGCACAATTCACTTTCGGCTAGATTACAAGTTGTGCGTTAAGGTAAAAAAGCAGTGTTCAGGGGTCCTAACGCTGCTTTTTTACGCCTGTTGTTATTACGAGTCTTAAAGGTTTAGGGTCACCGCACACTTCTTTGGCCTTACCGCAAAACAACTTACATAAACTTTGTAAAGTCTTTTTTCTATGGGACTTCCATAGCGACGGTATTAAGAGTCTGTCCTGGGAGGCCAAAAAGTGAGCGGTACACCCTACCCTGTCAAGAGTCCTAACCCATTTAAAAGTCAGTAGTTAAGAGCTTTATGTTACAACGCCGTAACATAAAACTCATAACTAAAGTGCTAAAAAGTACACTAACACCCATAAACTACCTATTAACCCCTAAACCGAGGCCCTCCTCACAAACACTAAAATTAAATTTTAAACGCCTAATCTGCCACTCCGGACACCGCCGCCACCTTCATTATATTTATAAACCCCTAATCTGCTGCCCCCAACATCGCTGACACCTACATTATATTTATTAACCCCTAATCTGCCACCCCCAATGTTGCCGCCAACTACCTACACTTATTAACCCCTAATCTGCCGTCCCCAACGTTGCCTCCACTATAATAAACATAGTAACCCCTAAACCGCTGCACTCTCGCCTCGCAAGCATTAGTTAAATATTATTAACCCCTAATCTACTGTCCCTAACATCGTCACCCCCTACCTACATTTATTAACCTATAATCTGCAACCCCCAACGTCGCCGCCACTATACTAAATGTATTAACCCCTAAACCTAAGTCTAACCCTAACCCTAACACCCCATAACTTAAATACAATTTAAATAAATCTAAATAAAATTACTATCATTAACTACATTATTCCTATTTAAAACTAAATACTTACCTATAAAATAAACCCTAAACTAGTTTCAATATAACTAATAGTTACATTGTATCTAGCTTAGGGTTTATTTTTATTTTAGGCAAGTTTGTATTTATTTTAACTAGGTACAATAGTTATTAAATAGTTATTAACTATTTAATAATTACCTAGCTAAAATAAATACAAAAGTACCTGTAAAATAAAACCTAACCAAAGTTACAATAACACCTAACACTACACTATAATTAAATAAATTTACTAAATTAAATACAATTAAATAAATTAAATTAAATTAGCTAAAACACAAAAAAACACTAAATTACAGAAAATAATAAACAAATTACAGATATCTAAACTAATTACACCTAATCTAATAGCCCTATCAAAAGCCCCCCCCCCCCAAAAAAAAATAAAAAACCCTAGCCCAAACTAAACTACCAATAGCCTTTAAAAGGGCCTTTTGTGGGGCATTGCACCAAAGTAATCAGCTCTTTTACCTGTAAAAAAAAATACAAACAACCCCCCAACAGTAAAACCCACCACCCATACAAACAACCCCCCAAATAAAATACTATCTAAAAAAACCTAAGCTCCCCATTGCCCTGAAAAGGGCATTTGGATGGGCATTGCCCTTAAAAGGGCATTTAGCTCTTTTGCAGGCCCAAACCCTAACCTAAAAATAAAACCCACCCAATACACCCTTAAAAAAACAATCGGAATCTAAGGGACGTCATCTTGGATGACATCACTTAAAGGTACCTTCATTCATCGTTAGTCTGTCGGATGAAGAGGATGCTCCGCGTTGCATGTCTTGAAGATGGAGCCGCTCCGTGTCGGATGGATGAAGGTAGAAGATGTCATCTGGATGAAGACTTCTGCCCATCTTGAGGACCACTTTGCCCGGCTTGGATGAAGACTTCTCCCGGCTTCATGAAGGACTTCGACCCGGTTGGATGAAGACTTCTGACGCTTCCTTGAGGATGGATGTCCGGTCTTCAGAACAGTAAGTCGCTCTTCAGGGGGTTAGTGTTAGGTTTTTTTAAGGGTGTATTGGGTGGGTTTTATTTTTAGGTTAGGGACTTTGGGCCTCAAAAGAGCTAACTGCCCTTTTAAGGGCAATGCCCATCCAAATGCCCTTTTCAGGGCAATGGGGAGCTTAGGTTTTTTTAGATAGGCTTTTATTTGGGGGGTTGGTTGTGTGGATGGTGGGTTTTACTGTTGGGGGGGTTGTTTGTATTTTTTTTTACAGGTAAAAGAGCTGATTACTTTGGGGCAATGCCCAGCAAAAGGCCCTTTTAAGGGCTATTGGTAGTTTAGTTTAGGATAGGGTTTTTTTATTTTGGGGGGCTTTTTTTATTTGATAGGGCTATTAGATTAGGTGAAATATGTTTAAATATCTTGTAATTTGTTTATTATTTTCTGTAATTTAGTGTTTGTTTGTTTTTGTACTTTATCTAATTTAATTTAATTTAGGTAATTGTATTTAATTTAGTTACTTTATTTAATTGTAGTATAGTATTAGGTGTTATTGTAACTTAGGTTAGGTTTTATTTTACAGGTACTTTTGTATTTATTTTAGCTAGGTAGTTATTAAATAGTTAATAACTATTTAGTAACTATTCTACCTAGTTAAAATAAATACAAACTTGCCTGTAAAATAAAAATAAACCCTAATATAGCTACAATGTAGCTATTAGTTATATTGTAGCTAGCTTAGGGTTTATTTTATAGGTAAGTATTTAGTTTTAAATAGCAATAATGTAGTTAATTATAGGAATTTTATTTAGACTTATTTAAATTATATTTTAGTTAGGGGGTGTTAGGGTGGTAACATTTTATCACTGGAATATTAAAATATAGCCACAGATTTTATACCTAGCAATTCACATAATCAACTGTTTGGAAACCATGGAGACCCTCTCATGGAGTTTATTTCACAACTTACTTGTATTGGTTTAGTGGTTTTACCATAGAGATTTAGTACTAAATTAGAATTATATTTAGTATAAAGTAAAAATATTTTAAATTAATTGATAACCACAGTTATAATCAGGCCTGTGTTTTAACCTGTTGCTTCCCCATGGTGCCTTAATTTAGTTCTCAAAGTTTTGCAGCAGGCTCCATTTGAGCCCATGCATGTGGTTGATATAAAACTGTTGTCCTGGAAAGTTTTGTTTCTTGTTGATATTTCCTCCACTCGCAGAGTGTCTGAACTTTCAGATCTACAATGTGATTACCCGTACCTTATTTTTCATGCTGATAAGGCGGTCCTTCGTACTAAATTGGGGTTCCTCCGCAAACTTGCCTGTAAAATAAAAATAAACCCTAATATAGCTACAATGTAGCTTAGGGTTTATTTTATAGGTAAGTATTTAGTTTTAAATAGCAATAATGTAGTTAATGATAGGAATTTTATTTAGACTTATTTAAATTATATTTTAGTTAGGGGGTGTTAGGGTTACAGTTAGACTTAGGTTAAGGGGTTAATACATTTAGTATAGTGGCGGCGACATTGGGTGGCAGATTAGGGGTTAATAAACGTAGGTATGTGGCGGCGATGTTAGGGACGGCAGGTTAGGGGTTAATAATATTTAACTAATGTTTGTTAGGCAGGAGTGAGGCGGTTTAGGGGTTAATATGTTTATTATAGTGGCTACGACATTGGGGCGGCAGATTAGGGGTTAATAAGTGTAGGTAGGTGGCGGTGACATTGGGGCGGCAGATTACAATAAATATAATGTAGGTGGTGGCGATGTTGGTGGCAGCAGATTAGGGGCTCATAAGTATAAGGTAGGTGGCAGTGGTGTCTGGTGCGGCAGATTAGGGCTTAATAAATATAATGCAGGTGTCAGCGATGTCGGGGGCAGAAGATTAGGGGTTAATAAGTGTAAGATTAGGGGTGTTTAGACTCAAGGTTCATGTTAGGGTGTTAGGTGTAGACATAAATTTTATTTCCCCATAGAAATCAATGGGACTGCGTTAAGGAGCTTTACGCTGCTTTTTTGCAGGTGTTAGACTTTTTCTCAGCTGGCTCTCCCCTTTGATTCCTATGGGGAAATCGTGCATGAGCACGTATGACCAGCTCACCGCTGACTTAAGCAGCACTGGTATTGGAGTGCGGTAATGAGCAAAATTTTGCTCAACGCTCACTTCTTGTCTTTTAACGACAGGTTTGTAAAAACCCGTAATACCAGTGCTGTAGGTAAGTGAGCGGTGAGTGAAAACTGCTTGTTAGCACCGCATAGCCTCTAATGCAAAACTCGTAATCTAGCCATTTATTAATAAAGATTACCCATCTTGTGTACCCACACTCACGCACTTATACATGAACTTTTAATTTTTCCCAATTTTAAGACCATTGTATAAATGTTGCTAATGAGGTTTATCATAGGATTTTGTGTCTATGTATAATATTGAGTGCATTTTTTTTTTATAAATTGTATAAAGTTAAACTAGGAATTGACAGTCCTAGGAAAGTACAGAAGAGCTCATATCGCCGAGGGAATGATATTCCTAAGGGATGGTGGGAGAATTTTCCCTGTAAGGTTTTTGCTCCCACTGTGTTCTTCTGTACTAGTGGGTATAACTAGAAAACGGGGCAACATAGGAGAAGAAAAAGTGAGGGAATGTGGTAACATTTTATCACTGGAATATTAAAATATAGCCACAGATTTTATACCTAGCAATTCACATAATCAACTGTTTGGAAACCATGGAGACCCTCTCATGGAGTTTATTTCACAACTTACTTGTATTGGTTTAGTGGTTTTACCATAGAGATTTAGTACTAAATTAGAATTATATTTAGTATAAAGTAAAAATATTTTAAATTAATTAATAACCACAGTTATAATCAGGCCTGTGTTTTAACCTGTTGCTTCCCCATGGTGCCTTAATTTAGTTCTCAAAGTTTTGCAGCAGGCTCCATTTGAGCCCATGCATGTGGTTGATATAAAACTGTTGTCCTGGAAAGTTTTGTTTCTTGTTGATATTTCCTCCACTCGCAGAGTGTCTGAACTTTCAGATCTACAATGTGATTACCCGTACCTTATTTTTCATGCTGATAAGGCGGTCCTTCGTACTAAATTGGGGTTCCTCCGCAAACTTGCCTGTAAAATAAAAATAAACCCTAATATAGCTACAATGTAGCTTAGGGTTTATTTTATAGGTAAGTATTTAGTTTTAAATAGCAATAATGTAGTTAATGATAGGAATTTTATTTAGACTTATTTAAATTATATTTTAGTTAGGGGGTGTTAGGGTTACAGTTAGACTTAGGTTAAGGGGTTAATACATTTAGTATAGTGGCGGCGACATTGGGTGGCAGATTAGGGGTTAATAAACGTAGGTATGTGGCGGCGATATTAGGGACGGCAGGTTAGGGGTTAATAATATTTAACTAATGTTTGTTAGGCAGGAGTGAGGCGGTTTAGGGGTTAATATGTTTATTATAGTGGCTGCGACATTGGGGCGGCAGATTAGGGGTTAATAAGTGTAGGTAGGTGGCGGTGACATTGGGGGCGGCAGATTACAATAAATATAATGTAGGTGGTGGCGATGTTGGCGGCAGCAGATTAGGGGCTCATAAGTATAATGTAGGTGGCAGTGGTGTCTGGTGCGGCAGATTAGGGGTTAATAAATATAATGCAGGTGTCAGCGATGTCAGGGGCGGAAGATTAGGGGTTAATGAAGTGGTATTGGATTGAAACATTAATCAGGAAATTGTTGTTCCTTCTCTTTGTCCTAATCTTTCTTCTCATAAGTAACGTCTTTTGCATAACTTAGATGTTTTGCGTGATCTAAAGTTTTACCTTCAAGCTACTAAAGATTTTTAGCAATCTTCTGCCCTATTTTTTGTTTTCTCTGGCAAACGTAAGGGTCAGAAGGCCACTTCTACTACTATGTCTCTATGGTTGAGAAGTTTGATTCGTTTGGCTTATGAGGCTGCTGGACAGCAACCTCCTGAGAGAATTACAGCTCATTCCACTAGGACTGTCTCCTCTTCTTGGGCTTTCAAAAATGAAGCTTCTGCGGAACATATTTGCAAGGCAGCAACATGGTCTGCATACTTTTTCCAAATTCTTCAGATTTGATACTTTTGCCTCGGCTGAGGCTTTTTTTGGGAGAAACGTTCTTCAAGCGCTGGGTCCTCCTGTCTTTCTCTCCCTCCCTGTTCATTCCGTGTCCTCTAGCTTGGGTACTGGTTTCAACTAGTAATTGGGATGTCTTAGGAAAGAAAACAAAATTTATGCTTACCTGATAAATGAATATTTCCGGACATGGACAGTTCACGACCTCACCCTAATTTTATTTTTAATTGGGCAGTTTTTTTTTAGTACACCTCAAGCACCTTTTCACCCTTGTGTTTTCTTCCTTTCCATTTCCTTCGGCTAAATGACTGGGGGTTATGGGTAAACCAGTTACAATTAAAAGCTTTGCTGGGGTGCTCTTTGCCTCCTCCTGCTGCCCAGGAGTTTAATATCCCACTAGTAATTGGAATGACGTTGTGGACTCTCCGGAATTAAATCGATTTATCAGGTAAGCATAAATTTTGTTTTCATTTATGAGCATTTTATTTTTAAAAAGATTCCATTAATTTAGTGTATGTGTTACTCCTTCAAAAGTGTTAAACACATACACCTAGATTACGAGTTTTGCATTAGAGGCTATACAGTGCTAACGAGCAGTTTATGCTCACCGCTCACTTACAGACAGCTCTGGTATTAAGGATTTTTACAACCCAAACAAGAAGTGAGCGTTGAGCAAAATTTTGCTCCTTACCGCACTCCAATACCAGCGCTGCTTACGTTAGCAGTGAGCTGGTGTAATGTGCACGTGCACGATTCCCCATAGGAATCAACGGGGAGAGCCGGCTGAAAAAAAGTCAGCGTAAAGCTCCTTAACGCAGCCCCATTGATTCCTAGGGGGAAATAAAGTTACGTCTACACCTAATACCCTAACATGAACCCCGAGTTTAAACACCCATAATCTTACACTTATTAACCCCTAATCTGCCACCCCGACATCACAACAACCTACATTATATTATTAACCCCTAATCTGCCGCTCCGGACACCTGTACATTATACTTATGAACCCCAAATCTGCTGCACCCAACATCGCTGACACCTACATTATATTTATTAACCCCTAATCCACCGTCCCCTATGTCGCCGCCACCTACCTAAATTTATTAACCCCTAATCTGCCGTCCCCTATGTCGCCGCCACTATAATAAACATATTAACCCCTAAACCACCGCACTCCTGCCTCGCAAACATTAGTTAAATATTATTAACCCCTAATCTGCTGGCCCTAACATCGACTCCACCTACCTACATTTATTAACCCCTAATCTGCCGCCCCCAACGTCGCCGCCACTATATTAAAGTTATTTAACCCTAAACCTAAGTCTAACCCTAAACCTAATACCCCCTAACTTAAATATAATTAAAAGAAATCTAAATAAAATTACTATAATTAACTAAATTATTCCTATTTAAAACTAAATTCTTACCTGTAAAATAAAGCCTAAGATAGCTACAATATTACTAATAGTTACATTGTAGCTAGCTTAGGGTTTATTTTTATTTTACAGGCAAGTTGGTATTTATTTTAACTAGGTAGAATCGTTATTAAATAGTTATTAACTATTTAATAACTACCTAGCTAAAATAAATACAAAGTTACCTGTAAAATAAAACCTAACCTAAGTTACAATTACACCTAACACTACACTATAATTAAATTAATTCCCTAAATTAAATACAATTAAATACAATTAAATACAATTATTTAAAGTACAAAAAAACCCCCACTAAATTACAGAAAATAAACAAATTACAAGCTTTTTAAACAAATTACACCTAATCTAATCCCCCTAGAAAAATAAAAAGCCCCCCAAAATAAAAAAGCCCTACCCTACACTAAATTAAAATAGCCCTTAAAAGGGCCTTTTTGTAGGGCATTGGCCCAAAGTAATCAGCTCTCTTACCTGTAAAAAAAATTACAAATTCCCCCCAACATTAAAACCCACCACCCACACAACCAACCATATTCTAAAACCCACCCAATACCCCCTTAAAAAAACCTAACACTAACCCCTTGAATATCACCTTACCGGGAGAAGTCTTCATCCAACCGGGCCGAAGTCCTCAACGAAGCCGGGAGAAGTCTTCATCCAAGCCGGGCAAAGGTGTCCTCCAGACGGCATCTTCTATCTTCATCCATCCGGCGCGGAGCAGGTCCATCTTCCAGACATCCAACGTGGAGCATCCTCTTCAATCGACGGCTAACACAGAATGAAGGTACCTTTAAGTGATGTTATCCAAGATGGCGTCCCTTCAATTCCGATTGGCTGATAGAATTCTATCATCCAATCGGAATTAAGGTAGAAAAAATCCAATTGGCTGATGCAATCAGCCAATAGGATTGAGCTTGCATTCTATTGGCTGATTGGATCAGCCAATAGGATTAAACTTCAATCCTATTGGCTGATTGCATCAGCCAATAGGATTTTTTCTACCTTAATTACGATTGGCTGATAGAATTCTATTAGCCAATCGGAATTGAAGGGACGCCATCTTCGATGACGTCACTTAAAGGTACCTTCATTCTGTGTTAGCCGTCGATTGAAGAGGATGCTCTGCGTTGGATTTCTTGAAGATGGACCCGCTCCGCGCCGGATGGATGAAGATAGAAGATGCTGTCTGAATGAAGACTTCTGCCCATCTGGAGGACCACTTCGCCCGGCTTGAATGAAGACTTCTCCCGGCTTCGTTGAGGACTTCGGCCCAGTTAGATGAAGACTTTTCCCGGTAAGGTGATCTTCAAGGGGTTAGTGTTAGGTTTTTTTAAGGGGGTATTGGGTGGGTTTTAGAGTAGGGTTGGTTGTGTGGGTGGTGGGTTTTAATGTTGGGGGGGGATTTGTAATTTTTTTTACAGGTAAGAGAGCTGATTACTTTGGGGCAATGCCCCGCAAAAGGCCCTTTTAAGGGCTATTTTAATTTAGTGTAGGGTAGGGCTTTTTTTATTTGGGGGGGGGCTTTTTTTATTTTGTTCGGGGATTAGATAAGTTGTAATTAGTTTAAAAATCTTGTAATTTGTTTATTATTTTCTGTAATTTAGTGTTTGTTTTTTTGTACTTTAGATAAATTTATTTAATTGTATTTAATTTAGAGAATTAATTTAATTATAGTGTAGTGTTAGGTGTAATTGTAACTTAGGTTAGGTTTTATTTTACAGATAACTTTGTATTTATTTTAGCTAGGTAGTTATTAAATAGTTAATAACTATTTAATAACTATTCTACCTAGTTAAAATAAATACAAACTTGCCTGTAAAATAAAAATAAACCCTAAGCTAGCTACAATGTAACTATGAGTTATATTGTAGCTATCTTAGGCTTTATTTTACAGGTAAGTATTTAGTTTTAAATAGGAATAATTTAGTTAATTATAGTAATTTTATTTAGATTTCTTTTAATTATATTTAAGTTAGGGGCTGTTAGGTTTATGGTTAGACTTAGGTTTAGTGGTTAATAACTTTAATATAGTGGCGGCGACGTTGGGGGCAGAAGATTAGGGGTTAATAAATGTAGGTATGTGGTGTCGATGTTAGGGCCGGCAGATTAGGGGTTAATAATATTTAACTAGTGTTTGCAAGGCGGGAGTGCGGCGGTTTAGGGGTTAATATATTTATTATAGTGGCGGCGATGTCCGGTTCGGCAGATTAGGGGTTAATAATTTTATTTTAGTGTTTGCGATGTGGGGGGGGCCTCGGTTTAGGGGTTAATAGGTAGTTTATGGTTGTTAGTGTACTTTTTAGCACTTTAGTTAAGAGTTTTATGCTACGGCGTTGTAGTGTAAAACTCTTAACTACTGACTTTAAAATGCTGTACAGTCTTGACAGGAGAGGGTCTACCGCTCACTTTTTGACAGACTCGTAATACCGGCGCTATGCAAGTCCCATTGAAAAAAGAGGATACGCAATTTACGTAAGTGGATTTGCGGTATTTCCAATTCTGGACAAAAAGGTGAGCAGTACACCTGTACCTTCAAGACTCGTAATACCAGCGGGCGCTAAAAAGCAGCGTTGGGACCGGCCAACGCTGCTTTTTAAGCCTAACACACAACTCCTAATCTAGCTGATAGTCAAGCTTGCACTCCTGGAACACCCATTTTCTGCACCAGAAAACGACATGGACAGTGACTGGAGCATACAAATGTGTACCTGTTTCTCATTCGATCACCATCTGTATCATCACCTAAAGTGGTAAAGGAGCACAACTTTGACTGTCTATTTAACTTCTTTGCAGAGAATAAATAAATTTAAATTAGAATTAAATAGAGCATTTTATTTTTTACCTTAGAATGCCACTTACGGCTGTATCCATTATACCTTTTCCCAGCTTCTGTTCCTCATTGTCCTATCCTCTGACATTTCCTTTATCTGATCACTAAGGGCGCAATATCGCGTAAGCGATATCAGGTTTATTGAGGCTGTTTGCACACATCGGATGTAGCGCTCGTATTACAAGTTGAAAGTTAACGCGATCACATGAGTTCAATTGAATTTAATGTGTGTCATGCGCAACCTCAGAGTTCTGGTTAACTGTTTCACAAAACAAAAAGGTGTCACAAAACACATCAAAAATACATTTAAAAGTAAAGTTACACTCATAATAAAACTATCTAATAAAAGTTATTTTTAAAAATTATTGCACAAAAAAGTTATAAGGGCTCAAAGATATGAGGTCTCAGGTGTTAGCAAAGTTGCAAAGGGCTTTAACATTGAGATTCATACATATACAGTACATGTCTAACTATGTATATGTTTTATATAGAGGCCATCAAATATTTTCTTTTGTTGGAACTCAACTACTTCTGCTTTGAAGGGGTATTCTACCTACAGAAGCAGGGTACAGCTATGGGGGCAAAATTTGCCCCTTCATATGCTAATTTGTTTATGGGCTGGCTGGAACGTTTTTTCATCTACAGCATGGATAACCCCTTCAGAGCAGAAGTAGTGTTTTATCGTTGATTTATAGACAATTTAATCTTCATTTGGTCCTCTAATGAGACAAAGGCCATATCATTTGTCCACTACTAAATGACGGCCAAAATAGTTTACAATTCACCTATGAGTGGCATGAAAAAAAAGTTTATATTTTTTTGGATATCACTCTGATGGGTGATTCTGTGGAACATAAAATCCATTCTAAGCTGAACAGAAAACCCATTTCAGGGAACACTATCCTGCATAACAAAAGTAGACATCCATCCCATGTATTCAAGTAATTCCTAGAAGGAAAAACTAAGAGGACGCGCTGTTAAGAAAAAGAAAACAGTGGTGTGTAATAAAAAACCCTATAGTGTATAATATGATGTATTATCTGTAAAAAAGTGTATCAGGGCAAAGGTGTATATGATTGGAAAGTGAGTAGGATTTGTTATAAAAGAACAAGTGTGTAACCTTGTTGCAATCAGTGGCGGTTGAAACGGGTGTAATATAATAAGAACATACACAAATAGATTGTTACATAAAAAGAATAAAACATAAGCAAAGAAATATAAAGAGTTGAGTCATATATATATATATATATGTAATAAAAAAAAGTCCAAATCCTGAAAAAATAATATGATATAATGTTCAAAAGTGAAAAGTCCACTTCAAAGTAAAGGATATAGTGAGAACAAAAAGTTCGAAAACTTAAGGCTTGCTCCGCTTGTGTCCACAGTGTGATGGATCAGGGAATCTAAGAAGATGAGAAGACAAGGAGCGCCAACATAGTGTGAATCGGTTTAGGACAAATATCAAACAATAAGTTGCAAGAAAACTACTTACAAGTGGAGTGGCACCTAGAATCAACTAGGTGCGTGCAGGCAGGCTGACATTCAGGACCAGCAGTCAGTACGCTGGAGGTCTCACCCGGGAGACCTGTGGGTGGGTGGATGAAATCAGCTGTGTATCGTGCAGTGAGCCGGATCGCCACAGGAGAAGTTCAAGCGGCTTTGTTGTTTTTCCCAAGATAGCTGCTCACACGATCGGACTTGTTCCCAAACAGACTGACAATGTCAGTGTAAGGAATAGACTGTTTAAAATCTAACTGAATAAAAACACTGCATACAGCAGTATGTTGAAAAGCACAGAAACCGGGTCTGTATAAAAACAAGTATTTATTTGCTACGCGTTTCTCAGTCCGTAAAGGACCGTTTCCTCAGGCATATACAAAGGTGTTTAACAGGTTACTATTTATACCTGACCGTGACCCAGATTCTAATGTGGAGGTCATCTCCAAAAAAATTAACAATAAAATGTTTTTATAAAACAACATTAATACAATGAAAATTGAACATATATATCGGTATCGTGTTATGCAGCAATCTGAAAATGTGTGTATATCATGTAAAAGAGAGACATACATATAAAACCAGCATATATTTACATTGATGGGTAACACCTGTGATGATATTTATAAAAGTGCAAGGCCCATATATATTTTTAGAAAATGTGAACATGTTGTAAATGTTCTCTCTTAAATCTAATTGGGTGATATTCAAAAAGAATCCCAATAGTAGCTAGCACTCAAATTACATTAAAAAGTAGTAAACACTTAAAAATATATATATATTTTTCAAGGTTGGGCTCGAACCCTTGACCTTGTGTATGCTAGGCTTTTACTGATCTAAAAGAGCTGTTCGAATATGACAACAAATGAGATTGGTATTGATCAAATTATACCAAAACTTGAAATTAAGTTGAACAAAAATATAATAGGGTTGTTGATTAAAAAACATTGTTCTTATAAGGAGCCCTCGTGTCTTTATTCCAGAGAAACAAATATGACATTTATTGTGGATTGACAGCCCCAAATATAAATATAAATATAAATTGGATGTCTTTAAAAATATTGATTTTGTTGAATGAAGATTGCTCTAAGAAATTAGGACCCTTGTTTGGAGAAATCTAATTACGCTATGTGCTGAATGTGGTGGTGCTGCTGAAAAAGTGGTAAGATTGTTTGTATGGAAAATATATTGAAAGATAATAAAAAATAATATACTATTAGAAATATAAAGGACCTTCGTTTTGTAAGAATACATTTCCTAAATACTGGCTATTGTGATTCTGTATGACACTGTTTGTAATCTTTTATTTGCTCGGCTCGTATTGGTAATAGATTATTTCAATATGTTTGGGTTGGAAATGAACCAGTGTCCATGTGTGTGAGAAACCTATGCTGAGTCTAATGAGCTATCTGGAAATGACAAAATATATGGTACTCTTGGTTTAGTTGACTCTAATCCTATAGATATGACATTTGTAATACTGTGCACTAATTGCAGTGATTTATTCATCATTGGTTCTCACTGTTAGTGTATATTTCTGGTGATAAAATCGTAATGATGAGTATATTAGAAAGCATCATTGTGGATCTATTAGTATAAACTAAATGTGATATGTGATATAATCTCTGTATATGGTGATAGTGAAAACAGACTTATATAAAAGCAGCCAAATCAACATTGGCATTCAAACCCAGTGGATACAAAGTTTTAAGTTTGTGTATCTAGTAAGTTTCTAATTGTCTAAGTTTGATTAGATGGTCATAATCAGTGGATGGAGGTACATGGTCTATCGGAATGATTTTGAAAATGTCTGCTCTACTATCATGCATCATTTCGCAATGGTTTGGTACACTGTGGTTAATTTTACTTTTTTTACAATTTTTACAATTCCGAAAATGTTCACCCTAACGGGTGCGTATGTTTCTAATGGTACGTCCAATGTATTGGACCCCACAAACACAATTTAAGAGATAAATAATGTACTTAGATTCGCAATTAAGGCGATGTGAGATCCGATAAGTCAAACCGGTGGTATTGGATTTAAATGTTTTTTGAGAACTAATAAATTTGCACATATTACATCCTCTTTTGCCACATTTATATGAGCCATATAATCTCAAAAAACGATGTGTTTTTTTCGAATTATTTGAAGATGATTGACTATGTTTGACCCTTTTGCTAGGTGCTAGTTTATTCCTAAGGGTTGGTGCCCATCTGTAGACGATTTTAGGTCTCTCCTTGACTATATTTTTTAAAAAAGGATCCTTTTGAATAATATTCCAATGTTTATTAAGTATATTACAATTTTTTTTGTGATTACTGTTGTATTGTGTTATAAAGAGAGGTTCGCCATCAACATCCATATTCATTGTTTTACTAAGGTTAGTTGTGTTATTTTCAAACTTTTTGAAAAAGAGATCTCTATCCAAGTCTTGTGCTTTTTTGAGGCATCGATCAAGTAAGTCTCCAGGGTAACCCTTGTCTAGAATACGTTGATAAAGAATCATGCTTTGTGAGTCAAAGGTGTCTAAATCTGAACAATTCCGACGTATTCTTTGGAATTGGCTAAAAGGGATATTTCTTTTCCACCCAATATGGTGGTTACTGGAATAATCCAGGTAACTGTTGCTGTCCACCTTTTTAAAAAAGGTTTTGGAAACAACATTCCCTGTATTACCCCAGCTCAACAATAAATCCAAATATTCTATTGAGGAATCTTGGATATTTGCTGTGAAAGTAAGACCCATATGGTTGGTGTTTAGATGTTCTACTATTGAACTGGCTAGAATGAGGTCCCCTCTTAAAATAAAAATGAGATTGTCAATGTAGCGGGCATAGAATACCAGGTTCGTCCAAAAGCTTCCAGAATAGATGTATTGATCTTCAAAAATTCCCATGAACAGATTAGCAAAGCTTGGGGCGAACCTGGTACCCATGGCCGTACCCTTGACTTGCAGAAAAAACTTGTCCTGAAAAATAAAATAATTATGTTTAAGTATATAATCTATCCCTTCCAAAATAAATTCCTTTTGAAGATCTGGCATGTATAGGTCTTTCTCTAAGAAAACAGAAATCGCATTGATTCCTATGTTGTGGCAAAAATGAGAATAAAGGGAACCAACATCACAAGTGATCCATATTAGATCATTGTTATTACAGACATTTCTGAGTTGATATAAAAGGTGGGTACTGTCTTTGATGTAAGAGGGTAAATTGACCACAAATTTCTGTAGAAATTGGTCTAAATAAAAAGATAAGTTGTAGGTGAGATTGCCTGCTATGATAGGGCGCCCCGGTGGATTAATTTGATTTTTGTGGATTTTGGGCAGATGATAATAGTGTGCCACACTCGGATTGGTTACTTTTAGGAATTCTTTTTCTTCTTTATTCAAAATGCCCAATGCAATACCTTTCTGTATCAGATCATTATATCCCTTTAAGAAGGCATTAGTGGGGTTGAACATGATTTCTCTATAATATTTTGTGTCTGTTAAAATTTTGTTTGCCTCTTTTAGATAGTCCCCAATGTCTTGTAAAACAATACCACCGCCCTTATCGGCATCCCTGATTATCAAATTTTGGTTGTTAGCTAAAGTACATAAAGCTGTATATTCACTTTTGTGAAAATAATATTGTTTCTTTTGGGTTTTGGATAATTTTTCTAAATCTTCAATGACTGATCTTTGAAACAATTCAATGTATCAATGATCCATCCCATGCATTCAAAGGGATAGCAAAAAGTCTTCTTGAGGGCTAGGAGAATCTGTAGTAAGGACAGTGATTTTATTGAGGAAAGTAAAGATATCAAACAAAGACTCAAAATAAGAGGTTATTCCCCCAAACTATTTGCCCATCTAGCTAATAAGACACTTTTAGATGGAAGACAAGCCTTACAGTCACAGATTAGAAGACAGGACGCGAAGGTGGTAGACCACTGTCCTTTATCACACAATACTCATCAGATTTTTCCTCTGTCTGTAATATCATCAAGAAATATTTTCCTATCCTTTTAGGTGATACCCATTTAAAATCCACAGTAGAAAAGGGTTTCAAATCTGTTTACTCCTAAAACCTTACCCTGGGCAATATTCTAGCCCCTAGTCAATTGCCTTCTAAAACCAAAACCAAAAATACAGGTTCATGGTTACAAGTAAATGGCACCTATAAATGTGGGAACCACAGGTGTAAGGCCTGTGATTATATCACCAAGGGAAAAGATTTTTACTCATGTGACACCTCACAAACTTTTCTCTCAAAAGGATGTATAAACTGTTCTCTACTAGTCATGCCAACATATTGTTTAGAATTTTCAACGCACTCAATGAGATACCCAACATAGGAAGTAGATGTCCAGACTCGTGTCCTTGGTTATATCAAATATGATAAACCATGTTCTGCCCTTTCAAGGCACTTTCTAGAGGTACACAACAAGGACACCAAATTCTTTAGATGGCGAGGCATTGAAACAATACGATTGCCCCCTAGGGGAGGCAATAAAGACCAATTGCTAGCAAGACAGGAGGTGTATTGGATCATTAAACTTCATACTCAAATTTAATTTGGTTTTAATTCGGAATTTGACATCATTAACCATTGGAAATGAATGCTTCGTGTTCCAATACACTTCCACCTTGCATCTTTGTGTCCTTTTGATTTTTGATTTTTGGATATTTCATGTTTTGATGTTTTCAATTTCATTACTTAAAATTATTCATTTAAGCACGTGAATTAATGACATTCTTAAACACACTGGCATGTTTAGTCAGTATCATACCACATAGATGAGCTTTTGCATCATTTCTAAAATTATTCATTATTTTTCCATTTAAGGGATCTTATGCGTTATTTCAACATGAACTCTTCACTCATGTTGCAACAATGTTGTTATAGATGATTTATTCTCCATTACTATTGCTTTGATCATATATCTATTTATTTGTTATATATGTATACACAGGATATAATAGTGTCAAACAATGTTTTGTTATTATATTATACTAGCTCAATACATGTATACTGCAATTTGTGCAGCGTAGTATGAAATATTATACAATACATGTTCTGTATATACTAACACATACACTGCGGTGTTGTTTTATAGCAACATTGTTTGATTTATTATATTTCATCCTTTTTTTGGGAGCTAATGAAGCTAATGATATATGGTGTTCTGTATTACACTTTATTTATTAGTGCTTGAAGTATATATATTTTTTTATCAACTGTCTAATATGTTACCTTCCTGCATGAACTATCTATGTTGTATATATATTTTTGTATCATGTTGTTAAACTGTGCAGTGATACCTTCCATTATTTATATTATCTCATTAGATAATCCACCCAATTTAGAGTAGAGTTGTGTTTATTCAGTTTCTTACAGGTTAATAGGGGTGTGTCTAACACCAACTAATGACCGTAATGGGTTAATCCTTTTTAAATGGCACTCACCTGTGCCTTTTCAGGTTTATGAGTACGGCCAAAGCCGAAACGCGTAAAACCTTTCTCCTCTCCTATTGAGTGTAACATGTCGTTATTTTAACTTGATTGAAATAAAGGCGTTTTTTATATTTGGATATTTGAGATTACTACTCTTTTTATGTACATATGTATTTATATGTGTATATATGTAAATACATATGTATACATACATAGACATACTTGTGTGCATTGGAGCCCTTTGCAGTCAAGTAGATGAAAACATGAAAAAGCGTATTTATGCAATATTCATACTTAATAAAGTGTTACAATGTATATTTACTGAAAATATCTCACATTCCAATGTTCTGCACAAAGCAAAATATTTTCTTAGTATTTTATAATATATATTCCTATATATATCTGTATATATCTATACCTATATATAATCATCTATATATGTTTTACCAAAAAAACATCAGATATATAAAGAAATATGTATTTATGAATAAGTAGAAAATATTCTGCTATGTGAAGAACAATATGTGAAATATTCATATTTTCATGTTGTGTTAGCGCACTTTATAATATGCGGTTGGGTTTGCGTGTTAGTAAGGTGTTACTCCCCCCCCCCTTTTTTGCCTCCAATAACTTCTATTCGGAAATATGTTAATGCGTTCACAATATTCTAACTTCTGCATTTTGTGCGCATCGGGTTAGTGTGCAAGGGAAAACTTTTTTCTTTCAACGTGTAATACGAATGCTACCTGGCGTGGGCAAAATGTTTACTTCTAGCGATAAATACCACTGGTAATCTGGCCCTAATTGTTTATTCAATAATTGTTCACTGTTTCCTTCATCTAAGATTATACCATTACTGAAAAAAATATATGATCTGAAAATAAATCCATAAAATAAAATCAAGCTCTGCCCCTAATATCTTACTGTGCATTATGTCTTTTAAATGACTATCCTACTGTGATCCTGTAATTACAATTTAAAGGACATAAAACAAACATTTTCTTTTATGATTCAGATAGAGCATAACGTTTTAAAAAAGTTTCCATTTATTTACTTCAATTATAAAATGTAATTTATCTTTATTATTCTCTTTTATTCTTTGTTGAAGAGCACACCTAGGTAGCTAGTGTGCACGTCTGGAGCACTGTATGTCAGTGAGAACAGATAAACAAATCATTTGATAAGTTTTCCACTGGTGAGCAATCTGAAATATTTTACAGGTAAAAGAGCTGATTTCTTTGGGGCAATGCCCTGCAAAAGGCATTTTTAAGGGCTATTGGTAGTTTAGTTTAAGCTAGGGTTTTTTTATTTTGGGTGGGCTTTTTTATTTTGATAGGGCTATTAGATTAAGTGTAATTAGTTTTAAGATCTTGTAATTTGTTTTGTATTTTCTGTAATTTAGTGTTTTTGTTTTTTTTGTAATTTAGCTAATTTTATTTAATTTAGTTAATTGTATTTAATTTAGGTAATTTATTTAATTGTAGTGTTAGGTGTTAGTGTAACTTAGGTTAGGTTTTACTTTACAGGTAAATTTGTATTTATTTTAGCTAAGTAGTTATAAAATAGTTAATAACTATTTAGTAACTATTCTAATTCTACCTAGTTAAAATAAATACAAACTTGACTGTAAATTAAAAATAAACCATAAGCTAGATACAATGTAACTATTAGTTATATTGTAGCTAGTTTAGGGTTTATTTTATAGTTAAGTATTTAGTTTTAAATAGGAATTATTTAGGTAATGATAGTAATTTTTATTTAGATTTATTTTAATTATATTTAAGTTAGGGGGTGTTAGGGTTAGGGTTAGACTTAGATTTAGGGGTTAATAAATTTAATATAGTTGCAGGGACATTGGGGGCGGCAGATTAGGGGTTAATAAATGTAGATAGGTGGCGGCGATGTTAGGGACAGCAGATTAGGGGTTAATAATGTTTCTAACTATTATTTCTTGCTATGGGTTTCAAATACATCTTACAATGCTAAAGAGCCTTAGAGGTGGTACAGACAAACACTATGGGTAACTTCAAGAATGTCTAAGATAAGCATAAGGCTATCCTACATATTAAGGGTTATATTACAAGTGGAGCGCTAATTTATCATGCCCCCATAAATGGGAAAATTTGCCCGTTTACAAGCTTGCGTTAGCAATTAGAACTCCAAAAATTAACCAGAAATCAGATCTCTGGTTAATTTACAAAATGTGCCTCAATTGCCCCCAAAATACAGTGTAGTGAAGTTATTCATTTTTTTAAAAAAGTAGCATTTTTTAAAAAAAAATAAAAAATAAATAATAACTGCAAGAAGCAATTATGAGGGGATAAAGTTGGCAGGAATGGAGTGTTATGGAAAAAAATGGCACTTATACACATATGAACACATAAATATATATGTATATAGTCATATATATCTATAATTAAATTTGCTGCCCTTCTCTGCACAGTTCTCATGGCGAGGCTCCGATTGGCGTTCGCATTGCACCTAACTTGTAACACCAGTACACATTTGAGTGTGTGGAGTGTGTGTGAAGCGCAAATATCGCCCTTGCAAAAGTGATATTTTTCACTCCACTTATAAATGGGCCCTAAATACATTTACACTTTTAGAAAGTTGTGTGCAGACTTGTTGAGCCTATGGTTCTTACCTGCATTTGAAATCTATGTTTCTATAGATGTAAATGAATTGAGGTTGAATTAAGGCTTAATAATGGGGAGCCAATAGTTATAACAAAAAAAAAAAGGAGTTGAGATTTGGTGAATGAGTATAGGGATAAGATATATGACAAGGGGGTTGGGAAGGGAAAGGGTGGAAGATAAATGGGTGTATATGTACGTGTGCATATGTTTATGTATATATATATATATATATATATATATATATATATATATACATATATATACTGTATATGTACAATTAAATTACACAAGTGCAACTTTGGGCCATCCAAAATAATGAAAGGAACACTGAACCCAGTAACTTTCTAATTTACTTCTATTATCAATTTTTCCTCATTCTCTTGCTATCTTTATTTGAAAAAGAAGGCATCTGAGCTTTTTTTTTTGGTTTAGGATGAATTTATCCACCAATCAGCAAGAACAACCCAGGTTGTTCACCAAAAATGGGCCGGCATCTAAACTTACATTCTTGTATTTCAAATAAAGATACCAAGAGAATGAAGAAAATGTGATAATAGGAGTAAATTAGAAAGTTGCTTAAAATGTCATGCTCTATCTGAATCACAAAAGAAAATGTGGGTTCAGTGTCCCTTTAATGGTTTGGGCCCTAATAGAAATGTATTATCTAAGGAAAATGAACGTGCTAGAATGGCCTTACATTAAAACTAGATGTTAAAATAACAAAACATTTCACATGTCAATTTGATATATTTTCAGCAAAAAATAAAAATAATTCAAATGTTTTACTTTTTGAGGCAGATTTTAATGAAGGAATTTTCTATAAGTCTCTTAAAAAATAAATGTACACATTATTATTTTTTAAGTTCTTTTTAAGTTCTGCGACTATGCCAACATTTGCCCTCTTAAAAATCATACCAGACTTCACTATGGAATGTTAGAGTAGATAAAACATAGACCAGAAATTTAAGTGTGTTGGCATTTACTTGACTATAATTAGGTAACACATTTTCATTAGTTAATAAATCTTAGTTCAACTATGCTAAACATTGCCATATTCTTGTGACAGAAATTATGTATTATCTGACAGAGCAAAAGAGTTTAACCTTAACTGATGTGTTCTTAAACCTGCAGTAAGTTGATAAGCTGTTCTGTATATGGTTTACTAAAGATCACAAGCAATTGCTATACTCAGGAAAGTTGCTAGAAGCTGAGGAATGTTGCAACTGTTGACAGTCGTTACATATTTACACATGACACAAGCTACTTATGGAAGGACACAATACACTTCAAAAAACCATGCTGGTCTTTGCCCCCAGGCTGGACAGGGGTTAGCTGCCTGAGTTGCTGGGAACTGTGCAGTTGTCTATAAGTATTCAGGGCTGTGGCTGGGTTTTACATTGATTTAGGATGTGTAGTCCATTTCTGTGTTTTGTATGTGTCTATGGAAAGTACAAAGGCCTATGTCACCCCTGTTGGTTCTCAGCTTGTTTGTTTTAAAACATGTATTGTGTAGCTGCAGGTCATGTATTCAGGTGGGAAGAGAACTTGACGTGATCCTGGACTTAAATCGTTTGGTGACAAATGCAACTAACTCTTCCATTTTTGCTTTTTAAATATCACTTTGTGCTTGTACGGGAGTACCAGAATTTATGTGTGTTTTTTATATATATATATATATATATATATATATATATATATATATATATATATATATATACATACACACACACACATATATATATATATATATATATATATATATATATATATATATATATATATATATATATATATACTACCAATCAAAAGTTTTATAACACCCCACATTTTTCCAGTTTTTATTGAAATTTTAGCAGTTAAGTCCAGTGAATAACCTGAAATGGTACAAAAGGTAAGCGGTAAACTGCCAGAGGTGAAAAAAACGTTTAGGTTAACAAAAAACAGAAAAATAATGTATATTTCAGAGTTTTACAAAAAGGCCTTTATCAGGAAAAAAGTAATGGGTTAACAACTCACAGTTGTTCTGTAGCAATGTAAGTAAATTAAGCCTTGAAGGTTAATGCTAACAATTTCTACTTTTGTTGATTACATACAAGCCTTCTGTCTGTGTAAAGGCAGTGTTGGAACACACTGTGTTACTACACCCTCTTAAGCAAATTTTGGACAGCATTGTACTGCAGCAAGTAGTATATTGCTCTCAAAATGAGGAGAAAAAGGCAATTAAGGAAGACAGACAGACCATTATAACCCTTAAAAGTGGGCAACCTAAAGCCACAACAGAATCAGAAGATACGTTTCTGAGAGTCAAGAGCTTGTATAACAGGCGGCTCATAGGACAACAGCTTCAAGCACAGCTTAACACTGAACAAAGGAAGCAAGTCTCAGTTTCAACTGTTAAAAAAAGACTTTGAGATGCAAGTCTGACAGGTCAAGTGTCAGTAAGAAAGCCATTGCTAAGATGGCAAAATAAGAAAAAGAGGCTTGTCTGGGCCATGAGTCACCACCAGTGGACTACTGAAGACTGGAAGAAGGTCTTATGGACCGATGAATCAAAATTTGAGATCTTCGGTTCATCACGCAGGGTTTTTGTATGCCGTTGAGTAGGCAGAAGGATGGTTCCTCAGTGTGTGACACTAACTGTCAAACATGGAGGAGGAAGCGTGATGATCTGGGACTCTTTTGCTGGATCCAGAGTCGGCGACTTGCACAGAGTGAGTGGCACCCTGAACCAAAACTACTACCACAGCATTTTGCAGCCCCATGCAATACCCTCTGGTTTACACCTAGTTGGTCAAGGGTTCATCCTACAGCAAGATAATGACACAAAGCATACTTTAGAAGTATGCTTTAGAAGAAAAGAACAATATGGTAGGCCTCAAATCATTATCATTATCAAATCATGGAATGTCCAGCACAGTCCCCATCAAACTGGTTTGGGATGAACTGGACAGAAGGGTAAAAGCAAAGCAACCTACAAGTGCAACACATTTGTGGGAACTTCTGAAACAGTGTTAGGAAGAACTTTTAGAACAATATTTGATTTCCATTGTAGAAAGAATGCCACAAGTATGCTCTACTGTTATATCTGTAAAAAGTGGCTACTTTGATAAGTCAAAAATTTAGAGAACATTTTGTTAACGAAAAGGATACCATGATTTCTTTTCATGTCCAATTGTTTATTTATTCTATGCTTTATTTTCAGAGTACATTGAAACATTAAACTGCGTAAATTTCAATAAAAACTGGAAAAAATGGAGGTATTCTAAAACACACAAACACACAATTAAAGTTTTTTTCTTCTAGAGCAACTTAAGCAGCCTTACTGTTCAGTGAATGTTAAAGAAAATCAGGAAACCAGTTTCTAGCTTATGCTCAGAAGGGTTTCTAGCTTTATGCTCAGAAGGGGCAGTATGTATGTCTCAGCATTTTAGCTTCATGTCACTATAGGCAGTGGATACACTGAGAGTTTCTAAGTGCTGATTTTGCAAGAAAAGTTTAAAGTTTTTAACCCAATCTTTTTATTTTTATTTTTACTTTGACATATTTTGTTACTAAAGGGGCACCATTTCATATCCCTTTAAACGTAGCATATCAAAATGTTCTGGACAGACACTTTAAAAAGCCTCTTAAAGTGAATGTAAATTTTGATGCTAAAGTGCCCAGTTTTTAAAACTTCGATTAAAAACAGGGGCACTTTAATTCATAAAAATTTTCATTTCACTCCTGTTGTGAAAAAAAACTTACCTTTTAATCTTCACAGCAGCTCCAGCTTCCTCCACCTCTTTCAAAGCCTCTTCCTGGGTCTAAAATGAGGCATTGGCTTCCTCCAATCACAGCAGTGAATCAGACACTGAATCCCCCGGGGGGGAAGCTGTGATTGGAGAATGACCTATCAATCATTTCTGACATCAGAAATGGCTTGTGAGACCGGAGAAAGCTGGAGCTGCTGTGAAGTTTAAAAGGTAAGTTTTTTGTCACAACAGGAGTGAAATGTAAATTTTTATGAATTAAAGTGCCCCTGTTTTTAATCAAAGTTTTAAAAACCGGGCACTTTAGCATCAAAATTTACATTCACTTTAAATATTCTTTATCTCACCTTTTGTGCTTTGGTCAATTAACGATAAATATCAATGAGCTACTGTACAGATCAAGCAATTACTGTAAATAAGGTGGCAAGGACAAGTTTTTCTGAATGAAGAAAAAAATATAATAAAAATATGTTGCAAAGCATTATTGCAATGTATAATTAAACATTTTTGGGCTAGATTACGAGTGGCGCGCTAAGTGTAAGGGGTATTACGCAAGTCTTTGCGCGCATTGGAAATAGAGGGCGTATTAAGAGTTGAAAGTAAACATGTTTGCTTGAGTGCAATCAAATTTAATGCGCGTCTGGTTAGCGTGACTTCAGAGCTCTGGTTAACTGTTACGCAAGACAAAAAAGTTCCACAAAAAATATCAAAAATACTTTTAAATGTGTATTTACACTCATAATAACTGATAAAAAATTCTGAAAACAAAAATTGTTTTAAAAAATTATAAGGGATCAAAGATATGAGGTATGAGGTGTTAGAAAAGGCAGGCAAATTGCATTAACATATATATGCATACACACACATGTCTAAATATGTATGTATGTATACAGGGAGTGCAGAATTATTAGGCAAATGAGTATTTTGACCACATCATCCTCTTTATGCATGTTGTCTTACTCCAAGCTGTATAGGCTCGAAAGCCTACTACCAATTAAGCATATTAGGTGATGTGCATCTCTGTAATGAGAAGGGGTGTGGTCTAATGACATCAACACCCTATATCAGGTGTGCATAATTATTAGGCAACTTCCTTTCCTTTGGCAAAATGGGTCAAAAGAAGGACTTGACAGGCTCAGAAAAGTCAAAAATAGTGAGATATCTTGCAGAGGGATGCAGCACTCTTAAAATTGCAAAGCTTCTGAAGCGTGATCATCGAACAATCAAGCATTTCATTCAAAATAGTCAACAGGGTCACAAGAAGCGTGTGGAAAAACCAAGGCGCAAAATAACTGCCCATGAACTGAGAAAAGTCAAGCGTGCAGCTGCCAAGATGCCACTTGCCACCAGTTTGGCCATATTTCAGAGCTGCAACATCACTGGAGTGCCCAAAAGCACAAGGTGTGCAATACTCAGAGACATGGCCAAGGTAAGAAAGGCTGAAAGACGACCACCACTGAACAAGACACACAAGCTGAAACGTCAAGACTGGGCCAAGAAATATCTCAAGAATGGTTTTTCTAAGGTTTTATGGACTGATGAAATGAGAGTGAGTCTTGATGGGCCAGATGGATGGGCCCGTGGCTGGATTGGTAAAGGGCAGAGAGCTCCAGTCCGACTCAGACACCAGCAAGGTGGAGGTGGAGTACTGGTTTGGGCTGGTATCATCAAAGATGAGCTTGTGGGGCCTTTTCGGGTTGAGGATGGAGACAAGCTCAACTCCCAGTCCTACTGCCAGTTTCTGGAAGACACCTTCTTCAAGCAGTGGTACAGGAAGAAGTCTGCATCCTTCAAGAAAAACATGATTTTCATGCAGGACAATGCTCCATCACACGCGTCCAAGTACTCCACAGCGTGGCTGGCAAGAAAGGGTATAAAAGAAGAAAATCTAATGACATGGCCTCCTTGTTCACCTGATCTGAACCCCATTGAGAACCTGTGGTCCATCACCAAATGTGAGATTTACAAGGAGGGAAAACAGTACACCTCTCTGAACAGTGTCTGGGAGGCTGTGGTTGCTGCTGCACGCAATGTTGATGGTGAACAGATCAAAACACTGACAGAATCCATGGATGGCAGGCTTTTGAGTGTCCTTGCAAAGAAAGATGGCTATATTGGTCACTGATTTGTTTTTGTTTTGTTTTTGAATGTCAGAAATGTATATTTGTGAATGTTGAGATGTTATATTGGTTTCACTGGTAAAATAAATAATTTAAATGGGTATATATTTGTTTTTTGTTAAGTTGCCTAATAATTATGCACAGTAATAGTCACCTGCACACACAGATATCCCCCTAAAATAGCTATAACTAAAAACAAACTAAAAACTACTTCCAAAACTATTCAGCTTTGATATTAATGAGTTTTTTGGCTTCATTGAGAACATGGTTGTTGTTCAATAATAAAATTAATCCTCAAAAATACAACTTGCCTAATAATTCTGCACTCCTACTGCACTCATACTGTGTGTGTATATATATATATATATATATATATATATATATATATATATATATATATATGCATGTGTGTATATATCTATACCTGTATATCTATTCCAATAGATTTATAGATATAGATATGTATTTTACATGAACAGTATCAGAAATATAAAGAAATATTTATTTATGAAAAAATATAACATATTCTTCTCTGTGGAGAACATTGGAATGTGAAATATTTATAATTCATGTTGGGTTAAGTTCACTTGAATAAACACGATCGGGTTAGTGCAAGAGTTTGAATGTTAGTTTTTTTTCAGCTTGCACTCTTTATTGAAGTCGATGGGAGAAGACGTTAACACGGCCACAATATTTTTTTAGCGCGCTTTGGGTTTTCGCTCACACATCAACATTTTATTTTCAACTCATAAAACGAGTGCAACCCGATGTGTGTAAAATGCTTCCACTCATAATCTAGCCCTTTATGGGGAATTCAGGTCATGATTTTTGTCCCTTTAATAATAAACTTTCTTAGTTTAAATGATCTAAAAAAGACAACAAGTCCAACCAAATTGCAGGCTTGACTGAGTGATTTCACCAAGAAATGCAAAAAGCTAGATATTTTTAGATAATAGGATGGAGCCCTGTAATAACAACACTTCCTACAAACTGATATTTATGCCCATGTGAATAAGGACTTTGTGCAAGATGTATATGAGCAATGCAGGAAACCAAAATCATAACTGTGAAACAGAAACCCATAACTGAATTCTAGAGCTTTGAAGTAAATAAAGCTTACACTATTTTTATACTGCACAGCAGAACACAACAGAAAATGTAGAGTGAGAACAAAAAATCATAGAGCTATGTTTACATTTGTGACATTTTAAAACACAGAGGTCCGGTAGCGGAAGTGAATCGTATCCTCCTGCCCAATAGTGAATAGAGCCCATTGTATTATTTAATTTCACTTTACTGTTTCCATAACTTCTGGCATTACAACGATTGAAACTAAGGCCTATGTTGGGATTTAATTATCACTATGCATGAAGCCAAATTGTGGTTTTTCCATTCATTTTTTAGGTTTAAAATAGGCACGACTAAAATCAGCATAAACTAAACATATTATTATAAAAGTCTGTTTGCTACATTCACTTATCCCTTATTTAAAACAGTCTAAAACCACCTATTTCTTTATTTAAAGGTCCATAATATCCAAATGTTGAAACACTTGAAAGTGATGCAGCATAGTTGTAAAAAGCTGTCAAGAAAATATCACCTAAAATAAAGATATTTTACCTCAAATTGTCCTAAGTATTCACACCCCATTGTAAAGGACTTTCAGCAGCAAATCAGTATGTCTGTCCCAGGACCAGCAAGGAAGTGAGCTGCATGCACACTCATGTTATTTCCCTACTCAGTTTAAGGAAGTTTACTATTAAATCTCATGAGAGTTAAGTGAAATCTCATGAGATCCCAGTAAAAAAGTTCATGGCCTTAGCACTGCTGATGCTGATTGGCTGCTGTTCATTTCTTCCTTTTTTTTTTTTTTTTCTTTTTTTTTTTTTTTTTTTTTAACCTGCAGCTGTACAGTAACTGAAAGATAACTTTTTACACAGCAATTACTCTGGTGAGCTGAGGAAGTTTAAGGTAAAATATCTTCCTTTTTACATACAGATGTTCAGGTGATATTTTCCTGGCAGCTTTATACAGTTATACTGCATCACTTTCAAGTGATTTAGCATATGAGTATTATGTCCCTTTAATTTGAAGCATAACCCACAAAAAAATGTCTTAATGCCCCCTTTTATGATGAGCTCTAGATGTATCTGGTAGATACATTACTTGTGTATATTGTCAGTAAGGTGTAGCCACTAACATAAAACTTAAAATATAATTTATATTTTATATGTGTATATATATATATATATAATTAAAGGTTTGAGATTCTAAAGTATATAATATTAACATGACAAAATACTTCCAAGTATGCAGTTAGAGTATCTATTTATGTGATTTGAGAAATCACTTTAAAGGGACAGCATCCACCAACATTTTTATTGTTAAAAAAAGAAAGATATACCCTTTAATACCTATTCCTCAGTTTTGCATAAATTACTATAATTTTGTTATAATTTATATATTATAATGACTTAAGACATTCTGTTAATACTAGACAATTTAAATGCAGATTACATATTCTGAAGGCCATAAGGCCGTTCTGCAGCTTTATTGACTGCGGCTGACTTTATCAGTAAATTTTATTTTATAGTAAGAAATTCGTACTGTCCCATTTTAAACAAACACACAGAGGCAACCTTCTGTATTAAAGGGATGGTAAATTTTACATGTTTTAAAATTAGGTCCAGAATCTAAGCGATATTTAAGTTGGATTTTACTTGATCACTTCTAATAAAGATGTGCTGTAATTTACTTTTAAATCTATCTTTGCCATTCTAATACCCAGTGCCCCGGCCACCCACTTCAAAACTCATATTTCTCCAACATTGGTGTGTCCGGTCCACGGCGTCATCCTTACTTGTGGGATATCTCTTCCCCAACAGGAAATGGCAAAGAGTCCCAGCAAAGCTGGCCATATAGTCCCTCCTAGGCTCCGCCCACCCCAGTCATTCTCTTTGCCGTTGCACAGGCAACATCTCCACGGGGATGGTTAAGAGTTTTTTGGTGTTTAAATGTAGTTTTTATTCTTCTATCAAGTGTTTGTTATTTTAAAATAGTGCTGGTATGTACTATTTACTCTGAAACAGAAAAGGATGAAGATTTCTGTTTGTGAGAGGAAGATGATTTTAGCAGACAGTAACTAAAATCGATTGCTGTTTCCACATAGGACTGTTGAGATGAAGTAACTTCAGTTGGGGGAAACAGTTAGCAGACTTTTCTGCTTAAGGTATGACTAGCCATATTTCTAACAAGACCATGTAATGCTGGAAGGCTGTCATTTCCCCTCATGGGGACCGGTAAGCCATTTTCTTAGTCAAACAAACAGAATAAAGGGCTTAATATGGGCTAAAAAAAAAAACTGGTAGACATTTTTATGGGCTAAATCGATTTCTTTATTTGGGCATTTTATTCATATTTATGCTGACAATTCGCATTTATAAACTTGGGGAATGTTTATTAAATGGCAGGCACTATGTTAGACACCTTTTCCAGTCAGGGGGCCTTCCTAGTTGTAGACTGAGCCTCATTTTCAGGCCATTACTGCGCAGTTGTTTTTTTTTGAGAGCAGGGCATGCAGATGCATGTGTGAGGTTCTGAAATTTGCTGGAAAAGCTTCTAGAAGGCGTCAATTGGTATCGTATTCCCCTCTGGGCTTGGTTGGGTCTCAGCAAAGGCTATAGCTGGGACTGTATAGGGGTTAAATTTGTAAACAGCTTCGGTTCTGTTATTTTAAGGGTTAAAGCTCTGAAATTTGGTGTGCAATACTCTTAATGCTTTAAGACACTGTGGTGAAATTTTGGTAATTTGAATAATTCCTTCATACTTTTTCACATATTCAGTAATAAAGTGTTTTCTGTTTAAAATTTAAAGAGACAGTAACGGTTTTGTTTTAAAACGTTTTTTGTGCTTTGTTGACTAGTTTAAGCCTGTTTAACATGTCTGTGCTTTCAGATAAGCTATGTTCTATATGTATGAAAGCCAATGTGTCTCCCCATTTAAATTTATGTGATAATTGTGCCATAGCGTCCAAACAAAGTAAGGACAGTACTGCCAGAGATAATGAAATTGCCCAAGATGATTCCTCAGATGAGGGGAGTAAACATGATACTACATCATCTCCTACTGTGTCTACACCAGTTTTGCCCACACAGGAGGCCCCTAGTACATCTAGTGCGCCAATGCTTATTACCATGCAACAATTAACGGCTGTAATGGATAACTCCATAGCAAATATTTTATCCAAAATGCCTACTTATCAGAGAAAGCGCGATTGCTCTGTTTTAAACACTGAAGAGCAGGAGGGCGCTGATGATAATTGTTCTGTCATACCCTCACACCAATCTGAAGGGGCCATGAGGGAGGTTTTGTCAGATGGGGAAATTTCAGATTCAGGAAAAATTTCTCAACAAGCTGAACCTGATGTTGTGACATTTAAATTTAAATTAGAACATCTCCGCGCACTGCTTAAGGAGGTGTTATCTACTCTGGATGATTGTGACAACTTGGTAATTCCAGAGAAATTATGCAAGATGGACAAGTTCCTAGAGGTTCCGGTGCACCCCAACGCTTTTCCTATACCCAAGCGGGTGGCGGACATAGTAAATTAGGAGTTGGAAAAGCCCGGCATACCTTTTGTTCCCCCTCCTATATTTAAGAAATTATTTCCTATGGTCGACCCCAGAAAGGACTTATGGCAGACAGTCCCTAAGGTCGAGGGGGCAGTTTCTACTCTAAACAAACGCACTACTATTCCTATCGAAGATAGTTGTGCTTTCAAAGATCCTATGGATAAAAAATTGGAGGGTTTGCTTAAAAGGATTTTTGTACAGCAAGGTTACCTTCTACAACCCATTTCGTGCATTGTTCCTGTCACTACAGCAGCGTGGTTCTGGTTCGAGGAACTAGAAAACTCGCTTAGTAGAGAGACTCCATATGAGGAGGTTATGGACAGAGTTCATGCACTTAAGTTGGCTAACTCTTTTATTTTAGATGGCGCTTTGCAATTAGCTAGATTAGCGGCGAAAAATTCAGGGTTTGCTATCGTGGCGCGCAGAGCGCTTTGGCTAAAGTCTTGGTCAGCGGATGTGTCATCCAAGACAAAATTGCTTAACATCCCTTCCAAAGGTAAAACTCTATTTGGACCAGAATTGAAAGAGATTATTTCAGACATCACTGGGGGAAAGGGCCACGCCCTTCCACAAGATAGGCCTTTCAAGGCCAAAAATAAGTCTAATTTTCGTTCCTTTCGCAATTTCAGGAACGGACCGGCCTCTAATTCTGCATCCTCTAAGCAAGAGGGTAATGCCTCACAACCCAAACCAGCCTGGAAACCGATGCAAGGCTGGAACAAGGGTAAGCAGGCCAAGAAGCCTGCCGCTGCTAACAAAACAGCATGAAGGAGTAGCCCCCGATCCGGGACCGGATCTAGTGGGGGGCAGACTCTCTCTCTTTGCTCAGGCTTGGGCAAGAGATGTTCAGGATCCCTGGGCACTATAAATAGTTTCTCAGGGTTATCTCCTGGAATTCAGGGAACTACCCCCAAGGGGAAGGTTCCACATGTCTCACTTATCCTCAAACCAAATAAAGAGACAGGCATTCTTACATTGTGTAGAAGACCTGTTAAAGATGGGAGTGATACACCCAGTTCCAATAAAGGAACAAGGAATGGGATTTTATTCCAATCTGTTCGTAGTTCCCAAAAAAGTATCCAATTTTGGATTTGAAGATCCTAAACAAATTTCTCAGGGTACCATCGTTCAAGATGGAAACCATTCGAATGATTCTACCCACTATCCAGGAAAGTCAATTTATGACTACCGTGGATCTAAAGGATGCGTACCTACATATTCCTATCCACAAAGAACATCATCAGTTCCTAAGGTTCGCTTTTCTGGACAAGCATTACCAGTTTGTGGCCCTCCCATTCGGGTTAGCCACTGCTCCAAGGATTTTCACAAAGGTACTAGGGTCCCTTCTAGCGGTTCTAAGACCGAGGGGCATTGCAGTAGTACCTTACTTGGACGACATTCTAATACAAGCGTCGTCCCTGTCAAAAGCAAGGGCTCATACAGACATCGTTCTGGCCTTTCTCAGATCACACGGATGGAAGGTGAACATAGAAAAAAGTTCTCTGTCTCCGTCCACAAGAGTTCCCTTCTTGGGAACAATAATAGATTCCTTAGAAATGAGGATTTTTCTGACAGAGGTCAGAAAGTCAAAACTTCTAAGCACTTGTCAAGTTCTTCATTCTGTTCCTCGTCCTTCCATAGCGCAGTGCATGGAAGTAGTAGGGTTGATGGTTGCAGCAATGGACATAGTTCCTTTTGCACGAATTCATCTAAGACCATTACAACTGTGCATGCTCAAACAGTGGAATGGGGACTATACAGACTTGTCTCCAATGATTCAAGTAGATCAGAAGACCAGAGATTCACTCCGTTGGTGGCTGACCCTGGACCATCTGTCCCAGGGAATGAGCTTCCGCAGACCAGAGTGGGTCATTGTCACGACCGACTCCAGTCTAATGGGCTGGGGCGCGGTCTGGGAATCCCTGAAAGCTCAGGGTCTATGGTCTCGGGAAGAGTCTCTTCTCCCGATAAACATTCTGGAACTGAGAGCTCTCAGGGCTTGGCCTCAACTAGCAAAGGCCAGATTCATAAGGTTCCAATCAGACAACATGACGACCGTTGCGTATATCAATCATCAGGGGGGAACAAGGAGTTCCCTGGCGATGAAAGAAGTGACCAAAATAATTCAATGGGCGGAGGATCACTCCTGCCACCTGTCTGCGATCCACATCCCAGGTGTGGAAAACTGGGAGGCGGATTTTCTGAGTCGTCAGACATTCCATCCGGGGGAGTGGGAACTCCATCCGGAGATCTTTGCCCAAATAACTCAGTTATGGGGCATTCCAGACATGGATCTGATGGCGTCTCGTCAGAACTTCAAGGTTCCTTGCTACGGGTCCAGATCCAGGGATCCCAAGGCGACTCTAGTAGATGCACTAGTAGCACCTTGGACCTTCAACCTAGCTTATGTATTTCCACCGTTTCCTCTCATTCCCAGGCTGGTAGCCAGGATCAATCAGGAGAGGGCCTCTGTGATCTTGATAGCTCCTGCGTGGCCACGCAGGACTTGGTATGCAGACCTGGTGAATATGTCATCGGTTCCACCATGGAAGCTACCTTTGAGACAGGACCTTCTTGTTCAGGGTCCATTCGAACATCCAAATCTGGTCTCCCTCCAGCTGACAGCTTGGAGATTGAACGCTTGATTCTATCGAAGCATGGGTTTTCAGATTCTGTGATAGATACTCTGGTTCAGGCCAGAAAACCGGTAACTAGAAAGATTTACCATAAAATATGGAAAAGATATATCTGTTGGTGTGAATCCAAAGGATTCCCATGGAATAAGATAAAAATTCCTAAGATTCTCTCCTTTCTACAAGAAGGTTTGGAGAAAGGATTATCTGCAAGTTCTCTAAAGGGACAGATCTCTGCTTTATCTGTCTTACTACACAAAAGACTGGCAGCTGTGCCAGATGTTCAAGCATTTGTTCAGGCTCTGGTTAGGATCAAGCCTGTTTACAGACCTTTGACTCCTCCCTGGAGTCTAAATCTACTTCTATCAGTTCTTCAAGGGGTTCCGTTTGAACCTTTACATTCCATAGATATTAAGTTACTATCTTGGAAAGTTTTGTTTTTGGTTGCAATTTCTTCTGCTAGAAGAGTTTCAGAGTTATCTGCTCTGCAGTGTTCTCCGCCCTATCTGGTGTTCCATGCAGATAAGGTGGTTTTGCGTACTAAGCCTGGTTTTCTTCCTAAGGTTGTTTCTAACAAAAATATTAACCAGGAGATAGTTGTACCTTCTTTATGTCCGAATCCAGTTTCAAAGAAGGAACGTTTGTTACACAATTTGGACGTAGTCCGTGCTCTAAAATTCTATTTAGAGGCTACAAAAGATTTCAGACAAACATCTTCCTTGTTTGTTGTTTATTCTGGTAAAAGGAGAGGTCAAAAAGCGACTTCTACCTCTCTTTCCTTTTGGCTTAAAAGCATCATCCGATTGGCTTATGAGACTGCCGGACGGCAGCCTCCTGAAAGAATCACAGCTCACTCCACTAGGGCTGTGGCTTCCACATGGGCCTTCAAGAACGAGGCTTCTGTTGACCAGATATGTAAGGCAGCGACTTGGTCTTCACTGCACACTTTTGCCAAATTTTACAAATTTGATACTTTTGCTTCTTCGGAGGCTATTTTTGGGAGAAAGGTTTTGCAAGCTGTGGTGCCTTCCGTTTAGGTAACCTGATTTGCTCCCTCCCTTCATCCGTGTCCTAAAGCTTTGGTATTGCTTCCCACAAGTAAGGATGACGCCGTGGACCGGACACACCAATGTTGGAGAAAACAGAATTTATGCTTACCTGATAAATTACTTTCTCCAACGGTGTGTCCGGTCCACAGCCCGCCCTGGTTTTTTAATCAGGTCTGATGAATTATTTTCTCTAACTACAGTCACCACGGTACCATATGGTTTCTCCTATATATATTTCCTCCTGTCCGTCGGTCGAATGACTGGGGTGGGCGGAGCCTAGGAGAGACTATATGGCCAGCTTTGCTGGGACTCTTTGCCATTTCCTGTTGGGGAAGAGATATCCCACAAGTAAGGATGACGCCGTGGACCGGACACACCGTTGGAGAAAGTAATTTATCAGGTAAGCATAAATTCTGTTTTTTTATAAGCTAACGGTTAGAACTGTTCTCTAATCAGAATTTTAGCTAAAAAAAAAATGCTAGAGCGCTGATTAGAGAACAGTTCAAATTGTTAGCCAACAAAAAAACGAGTTTTGCTGTGGGCAGAGGGAGCGTAGGGTATTAGAATATCACAGCTAGATTAAAAATCAAGTTACATTGCATCTTTATTACAAATGATCAATTAAAGTCTATCGAAAATATTGCTTGGATTCCAGACCTAATTTTAAAACATGTAAAGTTTATCATCACTTTAATACAGAAGGTATTAAATACAGAAGGTTTCTTCTGTGTGTTTGTTTGGAATGTGATAGTGCAAATTTCTTACTATAAAATAAAACTTACTGATAAAGTCAGCAGTCAATAAGGCTCCACAACAGCCTCATGTGGGCCGATTTATGAAAGTGTGGACGGACAGGATTCACTGTAGTGATCATGTCTGCCGCACAACGATAAATGCCGACAGCATACGCTGCCGGCATTTATCATTGCACAAGCAGTTCTGGTGAACTGCTTGTGCATTGCTGCCCCCTGCAGATTTGCGGCCAGATTTGCGGCCGCTAGCAGAGGGTGTCAATAAAACCGATCGTATGCGATCGGGCGGATTGCTGACCGCCACTTCAGAGGCAGCGGACAAATTAAGGAGGAGCGGTCTTAAGACCCCTGCTTCTTAACTCCTGTTTCCGGCGATCCTGAAGGCTTGCGTGGAAACAGCTGCATCAAGCTCCATTCAGAGCTTGATAAATCAGCCCCTTAGTCTTCAAAATCTGTCATCTGCATTTTAATTGTCTAGAATTAACATTATAATAAATAAATTAAAACAAAATTATAGCCATATTTAGATAAGCATAGTTTATGTAAGCAATTACAGGCTTAATTGTATTATCAATTAACAAAACTACTTGAAAACACTGGTGAGTATGTTCATCTTATCTGCTCTAATTGTTGCTAATTATGGCTAGCTGAAAATGTGTTTGTCCAGTGCCCTAAGCAACCACCGTCTAGTTAGTATGTAGCTGGAGTATTTAAAAAACAAACAAAAAAAAACAAGGGTCCAGAATTTGCTGTTTGATCTCTCTAGGGAGCAAGGGACAAAAACAATGTTTACAATAAAACACAGCATTTTACAAAAAAAGCAAACAAGATAAATCATTATTATTATTATCGGTTATTTGTAGAGCGCCAACAGATTCCGCAGCGCTATACCCTGTAATATGTGATTTCCATCAGCCACTGACAGACTCATATACATATATACTGTGAAATATTGTTGCTTTAATTACACCTTATTTAACATTTTATAATACAATACAAGCAAGAGTTTCATGTCCCTTTAACTCTTGTTTCTTAAAGCATACATGAAACCTAGTTTTAAATAACTAAATTATATATTGCAGTTTATAATGTAAGCAGCATACATATACCATATACTAATGTGAAGAGACAGAATGGATTTCAGACTATGGCACACACACTAAACTATTTGCAAAAGTCTATGTTTGGAACCCATATAACTCTCACATGACTTTATATTAGATTCCAAACATAGCATACTGACAAAAGGAGTCATTAGGCTGGTGACATTCTATTTTTATTGTTTAACTCTTCAGTGCCAGGGCTGTGATAGATTTTTTTTTCAGCTGGAGAAGAGATTGTTTGCTATATATCAACTAGGACTTCTTTCTAGGACTGTGTGTAGATTTACATGTACAGAGGAAAAATATAAATTGTTTTTTTCAGCACCAACGTAGCGTTAACCCAATATTTTTTACTTTAATTTTGTTTTTGGATTAAAATAAGACAGATTTCATATTAAAAAATTAACAATATGTTTTATGATATAACACAGCATGGGCTAGATTACAAGTGGATTGCAACCAACAGCGCAGTATGCGTTGTCCTTATTGTGACCCTGACCTACGGAACCAGAACAATCTAGTAATAAAAATGGTAGAAAAAAGTTTACTAGAGACTCTTAATGCGACTGACAATTTTTTTTATCACTCTCTATAGCTCTATACTTTGAAAGGATAGCGCAGGGTGAGTTAAAGGGATGTTAAACCGTATATGCATGCTAGGTATAATGATACATTAAAAGCAAAGATTAGCTATAGAATAATATGTAGATGATTTTATGATTATGGGCTAGATTACGAATAGATCGCTATTTTGCTCTTCGGCTCGCACGTTAAAGGGACAGTCTACTCCAGAATGTTTATTGTTTAAAAAGATAGATAATCCCTTTTACCCATTCTCCAGTTTTGTATAACCAACACAGTTATATTACTATACTTTTTACCTCTGTGATTAGCTTGTATCTAATCCTCTGCAGGCTGCCCCTTATTTCAGTTCTTTTGACAGACTTGCATTTTAGCTAATCAGTGCTGACTCATAAACTACTCCATGGGAGTGAGCACAATTATCTTTATGGCACACATGAACTAGCGCAGTCTATCTGTGAGAAACTGTAAAAATGCATTGAGATAAGAGATGGCCTTCAAGGGCTTAGAAATTAGCATATGAACCTACCTAGGTTAAGCTTTCAACAAAGAATACAAAGAGAATAAAGCAAATTTGATGATAAAAGTAAATTGGAAAGTTGTTTAAAAATGCATGCCCTATCTGAATCATGAAAGTTTAATTTTGACTAGATTGTCCCTTTAACATTGCTAAACAGAGGCTTATTGTGCGCTTCATATTACAACTTGATAGTGAAAAGTTTGTGCGCGAGTGAAAACCCGACGTGTGCACAAGAGTTGAACTTCGAATATCACAACCGCATATTTTCCCATAGACTTCAATGGAGTGTGGAAACTGCAACAACAAAAAAGCTAACACCCCTATTTCCAGTAATCAGTAATCATTATACGACTTAAAGGGACACTATACCCAAACATTTTCTTTCATGATTAAGGTAGAGAATACAATTTTAAACAACATTCCAATTTACTTCTATTACCTAATTTGCTTCATTCTTTAGATATACTTTAATGAAGAAATAGCAATGCACACGGTGAACCAATCACAGGAGGCATCTATGTGCAGCTACCAATCAGCAGCTACTAAGCATATCTAGATATGTTTTTCAGCAAAGAATATCAAGAGAATGAAGCAAATTAGATAATAGAAGTAAATTAGAAAGTTGTTTATAATTGTATGCTCTTTCTAAATCATGAAAGAAAAAAAAATTGGGTTTCATGTCCCTTTAATCAATTACTGGAAATAGGATAGTCACCATTACTAGTAATTTACATTGAACTTCCTTTATACATGTAGAATTAAACACACTTTAGTAGAATACATGTATATTTAAAAACTTAATTAATCCTAATCAATAGTCTTATTCTGCTGTTCAATTTTAGAACAATATGACTAGGGATACAATGTACATCAATACAAAAGTGTCTAGATTCATTAACAATCAATAACTATTTGTAGATGACATCTAAATTACCAAAACTATGTGTATATATATATATGTTTGTGTATCTGCTGGTATTACCACTGGGATTGATTTAGGATCATGCATCATTATATTAATCCATATATGCACAAAGATGTATATACCATTACATTTTGCTAACTTTTAATTCAATATTTTATGAGATATTGTTGTCCTGTCACTCTCCTACTCTCTTCTCCTTATGTGTATGCATATAAATGTATGTATGTGCACGTGCGTGTATATATGTATATGTGTAACTACACCCGCATTGTTACCAACATATCACCATTTCTAACACTGTTTCAAACACGGTTATTTATAATGAAGAGGATTCCCTTCTTGGTGTATATGTAATGCTCTAATTCTTGTTTTGAATGGGACAGTGATGATATTGTACTCTATTGGATATATCTGTAAATTGAGATTTCACATGTTTTTAAAACCATAATGGGTATTGTGGGAACTAATGTCCTTTAACACAGAGTAAACATTTACAAATCTATCTATATATTTATCCATTTCTAAGCATAGTAATGTTGATGTATTCAGTATAACTGAGCACAATTTTCTACTTTTCACAACTTCTACCCAATTATTTATGTCTGTTTCCATGAAGTCTGTATAATACATTTTGTAAGAATATCTGCATATTTATGCTGACAGGATATATATGTGTCTCTGCCTATTGCAGTCCAGACATGTGTCAATAATATGATCACGATGAGAGGGTTAACTAATTAATTAGTCCACACTTGTGAGAATGCAACACACCCTGGTTGTAAGGTATCCGATTGGATTAAAAGCCAACCAATTGGGAATGAGCCCTGCTTTTAAATATTTTTATTGCAGAAGCATTGATCAGCTATGATTACGGCCCCTGGCCGAAACATGTTAGCATTTCAATGCTCATTTGTGCTGTACAAACCCTTGCTATAACCTCCTAGGTTATTTTATAGCCTATGTGGGATCAATAAAAGAACTGTTTTTATTATTTTAAGCCTACAATATCTTCTGTTTGTGAAAAATGTATATATATATATATATATATATATATATATATATATATGTACAGCTGGGCCTAGCACTCGGTTTGATCCATTACTGAACAGGGTGCACAACAAGATTCTAAATATGTCCAATATCAAGAAGACACTCTCCGGAATTGAATTAATATTCAATCTTTATTCCAATGTGACGTTTCTGGGTTGCACCCCCGTTCTCAGACCAGATCCCTGGTAACTGGTCTGAGAACGGAACGGGGTGAAAGCCCAAAACGTCACATTGGATTAAAGATTGAATATTAATTTAAATCTGGAGAGTGCCTTCTATATATTGGACATATATATTTATATATATATATATATATATATATATATATATATGTATATATATATATATATATATATATATATATATATTTTTATATATATATATATATATATATATATATATATATATATATATATATTTATATATATATATATATATATATATATATATATATATATATATATATATAAATACTGTACAGGGAGTGCAGAATTATTAGGCAAGTTGTATTTTTGAGGATTAATTTTATTATTGAACAACAACCATGTTCTCAATGAACCCAAAAAACTCATTAATATTAAAGCTGAATAGTTTTGGAAGTAGTTTTTAGTTTGTTTTTAGTTATAGCTATTTTAGGGCGATATCTGTGTGTGCAGGTGACTATTACTGTGCATAATTATTAGGCAACTTAACAAAAAACAAATATATACCCATTTCAATTATTTATTTTTACCAGTGAAACCAATATAACATCTCAACATTCACAAATATAAATTTCTGACATTCAAAAACAAAACAAAAACAAATCAGTGACCAATATAGCCACCTTTCTTTGCAAGGACACTCAAAAGCCTGCCATCCATGGATTCTGTCAGTGTTTTGATCTGTTCACCATCAACATTGCGTGCAGCAGCAACCACAGCCTCCCAGACACTGTTCAGAGAGGTGTACTGTTTTCCCTCCTTATAAATCTCACATTTGATGATGGACCACAGGTTCTCAATGGGGTTCAGATCAGGTGAACAAGGAGGCCATGTCATTAGATTTTCTTCTTTTATACCCTTTCTTGCCAGCCACGCTGTGGAGTACTTGGACGCGTGTGATGGAGCATTGTCCTGCATGAAAATCATGTTTTTCTTGAAGGATGCAGACTTCTTCCTGTACCACTGCTTGAAGAAGGTGTCTTCCAGAAACTGGCAGTAGGACTGGGAGTTGAGCTTGACTCCATCCTCAACCCGAAAAGGCCCCACAAGCTCATCTTTGATGATACCAGCCCAAACCAGTACTCCACCTCCACCTTGCTGGTGTCTGAGTCGGACTGGAGCTCTCTGCCCTTTACCAATCCAGCCACGGGCCAATCCATCTGGCCCATCAAGACTCACTCTCATTTCATCAGTCCATAAAACCTTAGAAAAATCAGTCTTGAGATATTTCTTGGCCCAGTCTTGACGTTTCAGCTTGTGTGTCTTGTTCAGTGGTGGTCGTCTTTCAGCCTTTCTTACCTTGGCCATGTCTCTGAATATTGCACACCTTGTGCTTTTGGGCACTCCAGTGATGTTGCAGCTCTGAAATATGGCCAAACTGGTGGCAAGTGGCATCTTGGCAGCTGCACGCTTGACTTTTCTCAGTTCATGGGCAGTTATTTTGAGCCTTGGTTTTTCCACACGCTTCTTGCGACCCTGTTGACTATTTTGAATGAAATGCTTGATTGTTCGATGATCACGCTTCAGAAGCTTTGCAATTTTAAGAGTGCTGCATCCCTCTGCAAGATATCTCACTATTTTTTACTTTTCTGAGCCTGTCAAGTCCTTCTTTTGACCCATTTTGCCAAAGGAAAGGAAGTTGCCTAATAATTATGCACACCTGATATAGGGTGTTGATGTCATTAGACCACACCCCTTCTCATTACAGAGATGCACATCACCTAATATGCTTAATTGGTAGTAGGCTTTCGAGCCTATACAGCTTGGAGTAAGACAACATGCATAAAGAGGATGATGTGGTCAAAATACTCATTTGCCTAATAATTCTGCACTCCCTGTAGAGATATAGATATATACAGATACATATAGGAATATCTATTTAAAAATACATAGATTATATTCCCCTATGTGATGAACATTGGAATGTACAATATTTACACTAAATACACACTATGGGAAGATTTATCAAGGCCCGAAAGGAGCTGAATGCAGCTGTTTCCGCGCGAGCCTTCAGGCTCGCCGAAAACAGGAGTTAAGAAGCAGCGGTCTTACGACCGCTGCTCCTTAACTCGTCCGCCAACCTCTGAGGCGGCGAACAGCAATCAGCCCGATCGGATATGATCGGGTTGATCGACACCCCCTGCGAGCGGCCGATTGGCCACGAATCTGCAGGGGGCGGTATTGCACAAGAAATGCTTGTGCAATGATATATGCCAACAGCTTATGCTGTCGGCATTTATCGGTGTGCAGTGGACATGATCCACTACAACGGATCATGTCCATCTGCAAAATAATAATTCGGCCCCTTTAACACTTTATTAAATATGAATATTGCAAAAATATTATTTTTCATGGTTTCAGCTACTTGACTGCCAAGGGCTCCAATGCACTTACATACATATCTTTAAATGTATACATATGTATTTATGTACGAAGGAGGGAATAGCGGCACTACCTGATGTAGAATCCCAATTTCAATAATCATAGAATATCATTCTTATCATCAATTATTAGTTATTAATTAGGGGGAGAGGTGTTGTACATGATTAATGTGAACAAAGAGTAAGTAATGTCAGAGTAACATTACAACAAGTATGTACATATTAGCACTCAACTACAGTTATTGAGCAAAATTGGCAATATTTGGGTTTACCAAAACAATGGAACAAGAAGGTTTGGGTTGAAATATAACTTTTATAAAGTGTGTATTAAAATAATAGGGTTCTATTATTTTAATACACACTTAATAAAAGTTATATTTTAACCCGGACCTTTGTGTTCCATTGTTTTGGTAAACCCAAATATTGCCAATTTTGCTCAATTACTGTAGTTGAGTTCTAATATGTACATACTTGTTGTAATGTTACTCTGACATTACTTACTCTTTGTTCATATGAATCTATGTGTTTATATGTGTATATATGACTGTAAATACATATATGCACATATATAAATACATAGATACATATGTACACAGGTATATATATATATATATATATATATATATTTATTTAGACATGTATATGTAAAGCCATTTGCAGGTATTTTTTTCCTAACACCTGAGACCTCATATCCTTTAGCCTTTATAATTTTTAAATGCAATTTCTTAAAATATTTTTTAACAGACACTGTTAACATGAGTGTAACTGTACTTATAAATGTATTTTTTATGTGTTTTGTGCAACTTTTTTGTTTTCGCATAACAGTTAAGCATAGCTCTGAAGTCTAGATTACTAGAACGACACTAGTAATCTAGCCCTATATTAGTTGTTTAAGAATTGAAAATATAAGTGCAAAGGTTTCGTTTTTATAAAGTACTTTAGTTTCTACAAAGTAATGTTTAAACAAATTTTCTATTTATTTCCGTTTGTGCATGATATCAAAAATGCACAAGTATGTGGCAGGGTTAGGCTTGTGAAGATTCTTAGAACTGAAAACCTACCATTTTTAGAGTTAACTTACAGGTTAATGCCAGGGGGCAAAAGAAATGCCCATATACAAATTGCATTCAAATTGTTCTTAAGACTTATCATAAACACTAGTCTATCTAATTGCAAAATACACATAGGACTCCTTTTATCTCCATTAACCCATTTTGAATCTCAGTGATCAGCATGCAGCTGAGAGATTGAATATCTCAGCTGTGTTTCATTCTGACTTTAACAGGAAGAAGAAGAAAAAAGCATAGATAATAAAAGAGATTGTGTCGGCACTCTTCTAGATAAAAACAAAATCTTTTATTAAGTCACATTAAAAACGGTAAGGGGAGGTAACACCTTATATGTTTCGGCATTGTTGCCTTAATCTATGAACACTTTTAGCTCTGTTCCTCTATCTCAGTACTATTCTACAGGGACATTCCTCAGGCAGGTTTTCTGTGCAACACACGGCTTTGTTTGTGATTTGAGCTGTTCCATTTTTTTGCTATCTACTGTATTTTTGGAAGAAAAAAAAGCACCATTCACATTTTTCCAGTATCAAGAATAAAAATTGGAAAGATTGAAATCAACTCCCATATGCATTATCAGGGATAGGCATGGACCAAGACTGTGGCGGACATTTTCCAAAGGACACCAAGGTACATTTCAAATTAAAAACATCAAAAAACATTCTCTTTACTAAGAGGGTAGTGTATGCATGGTGGAAAAGCCATCCAGCAGAAGTGGTAGAGACAGTGAAGACATTTAAAAATGCATGGGATAAGCATAAGGCTATGCTAGGTATAAGATAAGGCCAGGAACTAATAAAAGTATTCAGAAAATTGCAGACTAGATAGGCAGAATGGTTCCTATCTGCCAACACATTCTAAGTTTCTATAAGTCAGGAGAGCTGCACTTTGCTGTCAAATGGGCTGCTTGTTGGATGCCCCTGGTCTAGTTCCACAAGTACAAATTAGTCATCTAATCAAACAAGTTTAAAATAACTTTATATAAAGACTGCTTGTGGTATACTAGTATAAAATGTTTTCAAAATTCTAACCTTTTTTTTATATTTGTATTGAGAGTCTGCAACTCCTAACCAAACTCACCCACCTTGATGTTAATCGCATGATCATCATGGTTGGTTACCTACTTGGTTAGGTAAGGTTTATCAGAGTAGGCGGCGGTCTTCTACACACAGACACCAGCACCAAGCTGCCGCACAGATCAAGGAATCGGGACGGGTCACGGGTGGTTGACACAGGCTGCACTGCAGGCAGCTTAGTTCTTCCCTCTCTCTCACTCACTTTCCCACTACTAGGCGGTGTTCCGTGGGTGCGGCCCCAACCCCGCAAAACGTGGTGCCGCCTGTGTCAAGAAGGAGTCAGGACCAGCATTCATCTGATCTACTCCTCCCTGACCCCTGCAAAACGGGTGGCGGACACTGCAAGGGCCAGTCACGGACACCAGTGTCCGTGTACGGACACCTAGCCGATCCCTGTGCATTATATTGCCTTATAACAATTCAGAAAGAAAAACATATTGATGCATCATTATAATTATTATTATTAGTAGAATTGGTTATTTGTAAAGCACCAAAAGATTCCAGAGCACTATAAATATATTATACAGAGGTAGCATTTATAGGAGACAAATGGGTAGAGGGCCCAGCCAAGAATTTTATGTAAAAACTAAATGCAACTAAATGAACTGAAGAAATAACTAATTCTGACACATTATACATGTGCACTTGTGTGATTTATACATAAGTGAAATGGTCGCACTAAACCAGTGCTATGTCATTTTTCATACGCCATGTCATACAGTTTGCTACAAAGAGTACAAATATAAGAGTTTCTTGCATACAGAAGACATTGGTAGAAAGGCCATTTTTAGTTATATTTAAAGATTTGGTACAGTCTGAGTAAAAAAATGCAAGAACTTAAATACTGTAAGTACAGTATATCATGTAGTAAAATGTACCTACATAGCACAAATACATGGACTTATAATTAACTGTAAGTCGTATAATTATAGATAGCTGCTTTATGAATAATAAAATGTCACGCATTAATGCAATATTTTTGCAAAACCAGAATTGTTGCCTTTATGTTTCTTTGTTCTTGGCGAGTATTATTTGTGTTGTTTTGGTAAATGGGGTATTGCATACCAAAGCTCTGTTTATGACATTCATGTTACATCAACGTATACATTTTGCCGCAAGCTTAGTTATTTAAAGGGATACTGAACCCAAATTTTTTATTTTGTGATTCAGATAGAGCATGACATTTTAAGCAACTTTCTAATTTACTCCTATTATCATTTTTTTCATTCTCTTGGTATCTTTATTTGAAATGCAAGAATGTAAGTTTAGATGCCGTCCTATTTTTGGTGAACAACCTGGGTTGTTCTTGCTGATTGGTGGATAAATGCATCCACCAATAGAAAAGTGCTGTCCAGAACTGAACCAAACAAAAGCTTAGATGCATTATTTTTCAAATAAAGATAACAAGAGAACAAAGAAAAATTGATAATAGGAGTAAATTAGAAAGTTACTTAAAATTGCATGCTCTATCTGAAACACGAAAGAAAAAAAATTTGGGTTCAGTGTCCCTTTAATCAAAGAAGAAATTCACTGGATTACATGAAAATGTTCTATTTTTTCCAATTCAGGTATTATGTTGCTTTAAAAGGAAAAAAGAGAATATTTGTAACAGTTTATCAATCAAACAAAACATCTAAAAATGCTCCTTTTGAAGTGATTGTCCCTTTTTCCTACCTCATGTACTATAATGTACCCTTCTGGTTATTAACTCAAAATATACATTTTTAAAGCATAAACATATATGTTGTCTAGTCAGTGTGTATACAGATGCCTCATATTATAAGTTTTGGTGTTATAGGTTTTGAGTTAAGATTTACAGCATTGTGAGGAAAATGTTCACCAATTTAGGAACCAGGGTAGGTTGAAGGACGTGCTTGATGAACTAAAGGAATCTCTGGATTTGTTCCTCTGAGTTGTATACAAGATTTATTTGCAATGTAAAATGGGAATTTAGAAGACAAATTCCATGAAATACACTTGCCATTTTATTTCATAAAGGTAAAATAAATTATTTAACTTTATCTCTGACCTTATAAAAGCAAAGGTAATTATGAGTATTCCAGCTGACTATCTTATTAAAAGTAGTTCTCAGGCCTGTTTCTGATTGTTTTTGGCACTTCTGTTATACCTTAGCAAACTATGCTGTGTATATTTCCATTACATTTTGCTCAGATCAGATCCATAATCACCATTCTACATATTTATTTGTCATTGCTTACCTGGAGAAGAAAATCAAAAAGTGCCATCTTGGACCATTCATAATGATGAATTCCAGTACAACCCGATTCTGCCTTGGGTGCTCTGCCATTCAACCAGCACTTCTGTTTAAGCATCTGCTGATAGGAACCCCAGTTCAACTGGACAGAAGATTGTGTTTTGTTATTTGTTGGTGACAAGGCTGAGTCCCACAAAATAACTGGACAAGGAAGGCCATCTACAAGTAAAACAAAATATCTTAATTTGACACTTTTTACACGACTACAGAAAAACATACAGATCATAAAATCTGATTAGATTATGTTGCTGGCATGAATTTGTATGGATATATTTTACTATCAAAGAAGAATTAATAAGTGGAGATTTCACGTATGATTAGGTTTAACTAAAAAGTTTTCTTTTTTTTTTATGTTTTGCGTATTTTTTCAAGAATCAGCATCAATCTTCTTATTAATTCCTGATATATGAAAAAGCAACTTGCATACAGGGAGGTATATAAGCATAAGAGTCTAGACAGATGATGACCAAATTCAAACAATGTACAAGTAAAAGGAGGAAGCTAAAGATGTCAGCTGATGCTCTTGGGATCAAAATATAAGCAAACAGTAAGTTACTGTTTTTTTTTACTTGTACCGAATAAAATATCCATTTGAACTCTATGCATTCCTCAATATACTGGTTATTTGAGATAGAAAGTTCTGTGATGCAGCAATATATTCAAAGGGATCCGTCGTGATGTAGAGTGAGCCGGCAAAATATTCCAACCTGCCAAGATCTATATTAACAATCAGCATCACCAGGAGGTGTTTTACTATAAATTGCCAATAACAGCACCTATACTGGCTGGAATATATAGCCAGCATCTACACTGACATTGGCAATGTATACTAAATGACCCCTTTGGAATATATAGCACCGTACCTAACAACTATACTTATGTACCCCTAAACTGACAGAACCCACCACCGCAAACTAACCCCTCACTACTTAACCCCTAAACTACCACAAACCCCTAACCTATTGACCCCTAATCCACCAGAACCCTCAACGCAATAAGCCCCTAACCTTTTTACCCCTAACCCATCACAACCCCCAACCCAATAAGCTCCCTAACTTATTAACCACTAGCCTGTCACAACCCCATGCAATAAGCCCCCTAACCTATTAACCCCCAATCCGCAACAACCCTCTAATGCAAACTAGAAAAAATACACAGCGTACCAGGATATCAAGGGAGCTAGAATGCTGGGGCTACCCCTAAACACTCTGTGCCAGAATGGAGTGTGGAAAGATAGCTAAAAATACATAGGTTAGATTTAGAGTTTGGCGTTAGACATCAAAAGCAGTGTTAAGGGGTCCTAAAGCTGCTTTTTACCGCCCGCTGGTATTTAGAGTCAGCCAGGAAAGGGCCAGGAAAGGCTACCGCAGATCCCCTTACGTCAATTGCGTATCCTATCTTCTCAATGGGATTTTCCTAACGCTGGTATTTGGAGTCTTGGAAGAAGTGAGCAGTAGACCCTCTACCGACAAGACTCCTACCGCCAAAAAAAGTCAGTAGTTAAGAGCTTTATGGGCTAACGCGGGAATATAAAGCTCTTAACTACAGTGCTTTAAAGTACACTAACACCCATAAACTACCTATGTACCCCTAAGCCGAGGCCCCCCACATCGCAAACACTATAATAAAAAATTTTAACCCCTAATCTGCAGACCGGACACCGCCGCAACCTACATTATCCCTATGAACCCCTAATCTACTGCCCCTAACATCGCCGACACCTACATTATATTTATTAACCCCTAATCTGCCCCCCCAACGTCGCCGCTACCTAACTACAATTATTAACCCCTAATCTGCCGACTGGACCTCGCCGCCACTATATTAAATGTATTAACCCCTAAACTGCCATACTCCCACCTCGCAAACACTAGAATAAATTGTATTAACCCCTAATCTGCCCTCCCTAACATCGCCGCCACCTACCTACAATTATTAACCCCTAATCTCCCGCCCGCAACGTCGCTACTATAATGAATGTATTAACCCCTAAACCTAAGTCTAACCCTAACCCTAAAACCCCCCCTAACATAAATATAATTTAAATTAAACAAAATAATATTCCTATAATTAAATAAATGAATCCTATTTAAAACTAAATACTTACCTAGAAAACAAACCCAAATATATCTACACTAAGAATAATAATTACATTGTATCTATTTTAGGATTTATATTTATTTTACAGGCAACTTTGTATTGATTTTAACTAGGTACAATAGCTATCAAATAGTTATTAACTATTTAATAGCTACCTAGTTAAAATAATTACAAAATTACATGTAAAATAAATCCTAACCTAAGTTACGATTAAACCTAACACTACACTATCATTAAATAAATTAAATAAATTACCTACAATTAGTTAAACTAAAATACAATTAAATAAACTAATCTATAATACAAAAAAACCCCCACTAAATTACAAAAAATAAAAAAATATTACAAGAAGTTTAAACTAATTACACCTAATCTAAGCCCCCTAATAAAATAACCCCCCCCCCAAATAAAAAAAATGCCCTACCCTATTCTAAATTACAAAAGTAATCAGCTCTTTTACCAGCCCTTAAAAGGGCTTTTTGCGTGGCATTGCCCCAGAGTAATCAGGTCTTTTACCTGTAAAAAAAAAAATACAACCCCCCCAACATTAAAACCCACCACCCACATACCCCTACTCTAACCCACCCAAACCCCCTTAAAAAATCCTAACACTAACCCCCTGAAGATCTCCCTACCTTGAGTCGTCTGCACCCAGCCGAGCCAAAATCTTCATCCAAGGTGCGCAGAGGAGGTCCTTCATCTGGTAGAAGTCTTCATCCAGGCGGCGTCTTCAATCTTCATTCATCTGGAGCGGAGCGGAGCCGAGCCATCTTCCAAGGAGCCGATGCAGAGCCATCCTCTTCATCCGGAGTCTTCTAACACAATGACGGTACCTTTAAGTTACGTCATCCAAGATGGCGTCCCTTCAATTCCGATTGGCTGATAGGATTCTATCAGCCAATCGGAATTAAGGTAGGAAAAATCTGATTGGCTGATGCAATCAGCCAATCAGATTGAAGTTCAATCCGATTGGCTGATGCAATCAGCCAATTGTATTGAGCTTGCATTCTATTGGCTGATTGGAACAGCCAATAGAAATCAAGCTCAATACGATTGGCTGATTGGATTTTTCCTACCTTAATTCCGATTGGCTGATAGAATCCTATCAGCCTATCGGAATTGAAGAGACGCCATCTTGGATGATGTCACTTAAAGGTACCATCATTGTGTTAGAAGACTCCGGATGAAGAGGATGGCTCCGCGTCGGCTCCTTGGAAGATGGCTCCGCTCCGCTCCGGATGGATGAAGATTGAAGACGCCACCTGGATGAAGACTTCTACCGGATGAAGGACCTCCTCTGTGCACCTTGGATGAAGATTTCGGTTCGGCTGGGTGAAGACGACTCAAGGTAGGGAGATCTTCAGGGGGTTAGTGTTAGGATTTTTAAGGGGGTTTGGGTGGGTTAGAGTAGGGGTATGTGGGTGGTGGGTTTTAATGTTGGGGGGGGTTGTATTTTTTTTTTACAGGTAAAAGACCTGATTACTCTGGGGCAATGCCACGCAAAAAGCCCTTTTAAGGGCTGGTAGGGAGATCTTCAGGGGGTTAGCGTTAGGTTTTTTTAAGGGGGTTTGGGTGGGTTAGAGTAGGGGTATGTGGGTAGTGGGTTTTAATGTTGGGGGGTTGTATTTTTTTTTACAGGTAAAAGAGAAGATTACTTTGGGGCAATGCCCCGCAAAAAGCCCTTTTAAGGGCTGGAAAAAGAGCTAATTACTTTTGTAATTTAGAATAGGGTAGGGCATTTTTTTTTTATTTTGGGGGGCTTTTTTATTTTATTAGGGGGCTTAGATTAGCTGTAATTAGTTTAAACTTCTTGTAATATTTTTTTATTTTTTGTAATTTAGTGGGGGGGTTTTGTATTATAGATTAGTTTATTTAATTGTATTTTAGTTTAGCTAATTGTAGGTAATTTATTTAATTTATTTAATGATAGTGTAGTGTTAGGTTTAATTGTAACTTAGGTTAGGATTTATTTTACATGTAATTTTGTAATTATTTTAACTAGGTAGCTATTAAATAGTTAATAACTATTTAATAGCTATTGTACCTAGTTAAAATAAATAAAAAGTTGCCTGTAACATAAATATAAATCCTAAAAAAGATACAATGTAATTATTATTCATATTGTAGCTATATTAGGGTTTATTTTCTAGGTAAGTATTTAGTTTTAAATAGGATTAATTTATTTAATTTTAGGAATATTATTTCATTTAATTTAAATTATATTTATGTTAGGGGGGTGTTAGGGTTAGGGTTAGACTTAGGTTTAGGGGTTAATACATTTATTATAGTAGCAGCGACGTTGCGGGTGGGAGATTAGGGGTTAATAATTGTAGGTAGGTGGCGGCGATTTTAGAGACGGCAGATTGGGGGTTAATCATTTTTTATATAGTCCTCGCGAGGCGGGAGTGCAGCGGTTTAGGGGTTAATACATTTATTATAGTGGCGGCGATGTCCAGTCGGCAGATTAGGGGTTAATAAGTGTAGTTAGGTGGCGGCGACGTTGGGGGTGGCAGATTAGGGGTTAATAAATATAATGTAGGTGTCAGCGATATTGGGGGCGGCAGATTAGGGGTTCATAAGTATAATGTAGGTGGCAGCGGTGTCCGGAGCGGCAGATTAGGGGTTAATATTATAATGCAGGGGTAGGCAATGTTGGGGTTGGCAGATTAGGGGTTAATAAGTGTAAGGTTAGGGGTGTTTAGACTCGAGGTTCATGTTAGGGTGTTAGGTGTAGACTTAGAGAGTGTTTCCCCATAGGAAACAATGGGGCTGCGTTAAGAGATGAACGCTGCTTTTTTGCAGGTGTTGGTTTTTTTGCAGCCAGCTCAGCCCCATTGTTTTCTATAGGGATATCGTGCACGAGCACGTTTTTCCAACTTACCGCTACCGTAAGCAACGCTGGTATTGAGGGTTGAAGTGGCGATAAATTATGCTCAACGCTCCTTTTTCTGAGCCTAACGCAGCCACTCAGACAACTCTAAATACCAGCATTGTCTTAAGGGTGCGCTGGAAAAAAAGCAGCGTTAGCTACGTGGGTCTTTACCGACAAAACTCTAAATCTAGCCGATAGATATTGGGGTGGGGTGCTCCTTTTAAAAAGGATAAACAGCATATCATGTCTTATAAAAGATTTAATAACACATAAAGTCAAGTTAAAAAAAAATAGATAAATATAGGAAACTATGTCACTACATTTGTATACTATTTTATACTATTTTCATGTATAATGCATATTATTTTAAGTTTTGTATACAAATTAAAATGTATTTTTTTGTTATTTCTATCATTTTACACATAAATGTAAAATTTAAATGAAATATTTATGTTTAAAATAATAAAATGAATAATCAAAAAATAACTACATTTTAAATTGTATACAATACTTAAAATAATATGCATTATACATGACAATGCCTATCATTTTAACATAGCATTCAAATCTAGTGACACAGTTTCTATAGGTATAATAGGGAGGTTTTTTCTTTGTATACTATATTAGTCAGGCAGATTGCAGACATGACGTAGGTGCAGGCTTTCTGCGGGCGTTAGCTGGATTTTCCAGGGGAAGTATAGGGAAGACATGATCTAGGCATAACCAAAGTATGATGTAGGTCTAGATGTTCTGTGGGAGTAAACCGGGTGTTACAGGGGAGTAACCTGCAGGTTGATTGGGATATATCGCCAGCAGTGCAATATATTCCAATCTCTGAAGTAGCGGTTACGAGTCGGGTGTCAGCCATGTTTGTCTCACCACCTTTTCAGTGAAGAGACTTTACAGTATTATGCAGTTAGTGTAGGTTTTGGGAAAGTAAGGTCACACAGGCATTATTTTTAAGCATTCCTACACAGGAACGGGATTTCAATGAGCATACTGTCTGCACTGTGTAGGGACACTTCAAATATCACCCCACCAAAAAAAGTGCAAAGAAGTGGTGATGGTGAAGATATTTTACTGAGGTAGTGCTCCCAGTTATATCCTATGAGAGACAAATCGCCACTCACCGGAACTTCGCAGATCCGCTCTTTTTATTTGAATATATTGACAGACTGCAAGGCCAATGAGGCTAGAAAGGCAGTTCTCATCTCGGCCTGTAAATGCTTTGAATATTGGGGCCAATAAAACATATTCATCATATCTGATTCAGCTGTTGTTTGTACATTGCTAATACATTTAGAATCTGCCTTGCTATTTTGGATGTTTTATTATTCACACATTTGGCTCATGAAAATATTGCAAAAATGTGCTGGATTGGGCTGGAAGGAAGATCACCGCAGGGACAAGTTAATTGCAAAGTGATTCTGAATAGCGTGACTTTTTATATGCCTAATGCTCTATTCAAAGCAAACAAGAGGTAGAAGGGAGAGGGTTAAAAATGAAAGGTAGAAATTAGTAGTAGATGATGAGGCCCTTCAGTAGTACTACATAATATTTAGCTTGGTGCTCAGATTTTTATACTCCAATTTTATTTCTTAGAAGCTCTCCTAGACAGCATGTTATTGTCACGCCACACCGCTCTTGCCGTTGATAGGGGTGCGGCGTCTCCTTCCCTGCTCGTTGCCAGGGGTGTCAGGTCCAGATGTGTGCGATGCTGACATCATCGCTGCACGCTCCTCTCTCATTGATGCTGGTCTGGACACCTGTTTCGCGAATCCTGCGCCTATGTAAGTCTTTTCAAAATGATCTATCACTGCCTATGTTTAGGTGTTACTTTGCGTGCTCCTGAGTGTGATAGATCGTTACTGCTATATTGCCTTTTTGTGGTTGAACCCTGCCTGTCTGACAACTCTGCCTGTTATACCCCTGAATTGCTGGATTGATATACTGCTGCTGAATTCTGCATGTCTCACTACTCTACCTGTTAACCCCTAAATTGCTGGACTGATATACTGCTGCTGAAGTCTGCTTGTCTGACTACTCTGCTTGTTAACCCCTAAATTGCTGGATTGATTGACTGCTACTGAACTCTGCTTGCCTGACTACTCTGCCTGTTAACCCCTATTATTCTGGATTGCCTCTCTGTAGCCAAACCCTGCCTGTCTGATCATTCTAGTGGTTTGCCCTTGGACTGCTTTACCATTGCCAAACCCTGCATAGAACTGTGGCACAATTCGCCATCGAGTTTCGCACCTTGGCCTTTAGGAGGGGTCTGCATGAATGCATCAAAGATGAACTCACTTATCATGATGTTCCTTCTTCTTTGGATGACTTTATAATGCTTTGTATCAGTCTGGACTCTCACTTCCAGGAGAGACAAGCTGAAAGAGACAGAACTAGGAGGGTCCTTCCCTCCCGTCCTCCTATTCATTCGGTTTCAGCAGTATCCTCTACCCCTTCAACATCTCCAACCTCCCCAGTAGAGGAACCCATGGATCTTTCCTCTTTCAAACCCTCAGAGTCTGAAAGACAGAAAAGAAGAAGATTGAAACTATGGTTTTATTGTGGTTCTAACTCCCACCAACTTAAGGACTGCGACATTCGTCCGGGAAAAGTCAATGCTTAGGGGATAACACTGGGGTACCTCTAAGCATGATCTCTACTAAATCCTCTCATTCCACTCAGATTCTGGTTCCTGTAACCCTTTCCTTCCTTCATAATACAGTCCACGCTCAAGCCTTCATTGATTCAGGGGCAGCTTGATTCAAGCTGGCTTTCCTCTTCTGCAGAAAAGACATTGTCTCAAAATAACTACTCTGGATGGCACCCCCCTTGGTTCAGGGTTGATCCATTTTGAGTCAGCACCCCTGACCCTGACTGTGGAAGTCCTTCATACCGAACAGCTGCAGTTTAAGGTCATTCATTCCCCAGCACAGCCTGTCATCCTTGGTCTTCCTTGGCTTTGGATATACAATCCACAGTTCAACTGGGCAGAAGGACAAATGGCCTCCTTGGGTACCTCCTGTTTCCACTCCTGCCTTGATAAAGTCACTCCTCTGCTCAGCATCCCCATTGCCAGTATACAGTCTCATCCAAACCTTCCATCAGTATTTGCAGACTTCACTGATGTGTTAGAGAAAAAAGCAGCCAACGTGCTGCCACCCCACCATCCTTATGACTGCTCTTTTCAGGAGCCCCACTTCCCAAAGGGAGGACTTATCCACTCTCCAAAGCTGAAACCAAATCCATGGAGGAGTACATCCAAGAGAACCTAGCTAAAGGTTTCATTCGCCCTTCCTCCTCTCCTGCTGGGACAGGCTTCTTTTTTGTCAGTAAGAAGGATGGTGGGCTCAGACCCTGCATTGACTACAGGGCCTTGAACAACATAACTATAAAGAATCACTATCCCATTCCCTTGATCACCAAACTATATGACTCGCTCCAGGATGCTCGCTGCTTCACCAAGCTGGACTTACATGGGGTAAACAATCTGATTCGTATCTTTCCAGACCATGAATGGAAGACCGCCTTGTAATGCCCTTTGGACTGTGTAACGCCCCTGCAGTCTTCCAGGCATTTTTCAACGATGTCTTCTTTGACCTCCTCAACTGCACTGTCATTGTCTATGTGGATGACATCCTTGTTTTCCGTTCGACTTTGGAGGAGCATCATAAACACGTGAGACAGGTACTTCAACATCTCAGAGTCAATTATTTGGTAGTCAAGCTAGAAAAATGTAAGTTTGATCAAGTTCAGATCCAATTCCTTGGTTATGTCATCTCGAAGGAAGGTTTTGCCATGGATCTTGTTAAACTCACCGCAGTTCTAGAATGGCCTCAACCTACTTTATTAAAGGAATTACCAAGGTTCTTGGGGTTGTCCAATTATTACCGCAAGTTTATAAAGAACTTTTCTCAAACAGTCGCTCCTCTCACTGAATTGACAAAGGGAACAAAGACTGTAAATATTGGCCTCCTGAATGCCTTCTCTCATTTGAAAAAGGCTTTCTGTTCTGCTCCTGTGCTCCGCCATCTTGATCCTGACCTACAGTTCACTTTAGAGGTTGATGCCTCCGAGATAGGGGCTGGAGCAGTTCTAACCCAAAGAGAACCTTTGACTTCCAAGTGACACCCTGTAGCCTTTTTCTATAAACGCTTTACTCCTGCAGAGAGGAATTACGATGTGGGTAATCGTGAACTCTTAGCCATTAAGATGGCTTTGACTGAATTGCTTGATTGGTTAGAGGGCACGGCCAATACCATTCAGATTCTTACCAAACACAAGAATCTGACTTACCTAGAAACTGCTCATCGGCTCAATCCTCGACAGGCCAGGTGGGCCTTGTTCTTTTCCCATTTTAACTTTGTGGTTTCTTATCTTCCTGGGACCAAGAACAAGAAGGCGGATGCCCTTTCCCCTCAGTTCCCTCACTCAAGTGATTCCTCCCCTATTGAACACATCATACCTCCCTCCTGAATGGTAGCTCAACTGAATACCACCATTATTCAAAGACTGCAACGTGCCCAGTCTAGTAAACCTCCTGAAGCTCCCGTGGCTTCCGATATCTTTTTTGTACCTCTCAATCTACTCACTCCTGTACTCTCCTGGGCTCATGATAGTAAACTCTCAGGACATCCTGGTTTAACAAGGAATTTTAAGCATCTTTCCCAACACGTATAGTGGCCTACTATGAAGTCTGATGCTCAGGATTATGTGAAAGCCTGCACAACATGTGCTGCCAACAAAACTCCCTGATCCTTGCCTCCTGGCTTGCTCCAACCATTGTCCATTCCCAAACAACCATGGGCACACTTAACAATGAATTTCATTGTGGACCTTCCTCCTTCTGACCACCATACAGTTACCTGGGTTGTGGTGGATTGCTTTTCCAGACTGGCTCATTTTGTACCCCTAACCAAACTGCCTTCTGCTCAAGAATTATTGTCTCTTTTTCTCTTGCATGTGGTACGACTTCATGGCATTCCTGTGAATATTGTTTCCAAAAGAGGTCCACAGTTCATCTCTACCTTTTGGAGTGCCTTTTGTAAGTTCATTGGAACCACTGTTTACTTGTCTTCTGGCTATCATCATAAGACACTAGCGAAGCCTAAGCTTCAGGATAGAGTGAGTGCACTTGTGAGCTAAAAGTATACACACCATAAAAAAAAAAAAATTTGAATTTAATAAACGTGAATAAGCATAATATACACAATATATAAACAACCTAACTTAGGGACGTCTCCCTGTAATGTTAAAAACTGAGATAAAATACTAGCTAATACTAAATGCAGGCTAAATCCTAAATAGACTATGCAAACACTTTCCAGACAGCAGTTATAGGTGTATGTTATTATAAATTGCTATATCTCTGTGCTGATGTAAAAATGTATGGCATAACACTATTGTGATAAAAACAGAATAAAAACAAAAGGAATGGATAAACTCAAAAGCACCAAGTTCATATGTATAATATCAGTGCAGGTAGCCGTATGTAATCAGCGTAGGTGTCTTAACACTTGCAAGAAATGACAGCTTAGATTCGTGTGCTGATAGTTTGCTCCACAAAAATTGCAAGGTACTATACCGTAAGTTCAGACGGTGTTACCGGAAAGTTAGATCTTTCGGTCAAAACTAGGACCGCAGCTGTAGTCACTGCCGTTCCTGGGGATAGAAGTGTACAGACCTCTGCACATGTGAGTCAGCGTCTGACGTCACAGACTCCCCATCCGCTCTTCTCAATCCGATGTTCGATGTTCCAACAGCGTGAAGGAAAACAGCTGATTGCTGTGTCCTGATGTCAGATCGCTGTATAGGCAGACTTGCCTGCTGTAGGTGTACTTGTTTCTTCCAGTAGAACGGTGGGGCACAGGTTCTCCCTCACCTTGGGATATATAGAAATGATATTAACCCGGGTTAAAAGTTGCAGTAAAGACTGCACTAGAATATCCTTCTTTCAAAGTCACAATGTCACAAGTGCAAACAACGCGTTTCGCCCTCCCTTGCATCTTCTACTATCATTAGAGTACACCTGTGCTCTTGTTCTGTGATCAGAGTAGACCTGAGTCCCTTCTATATTTAAGAGAAACTGGAATGCATCCAGCATACTTAAATATGCTACAGTTTCCCTGACTCTCTCACATCCTACACTGCGACTGCTTATAGCGGTGCACAACTTTTCCTCTGATTGGACACAGCAGAAGAGACCAGGAATTACCAAAGATATCACTGAAAGAAAAAGCACAGCTATCTAACTAAAAGGAAAAACTATCATCATTCACACGGATACACACGAAAATTCACTTACAAGGAAACACTCACAAGGACGATCACTCACTAACATTCAGTAACCGACATCTTATTTGGATTATACATATCCCTAACCCCTTCGAATCTATTCACTGAACTTTTTTGAACACATTCATTTTTCACTTTTTCACTTTTTTATTTTTATTTTTACTTTTTGTTTTAACATCATCTATTTTTAATATTACCTCTTTTTTCGCACATATTTTTTCACATATTTTTCATTTTTTAGGGTCCCCATTATTAATTTATTTTGCATATAACAATTTTTTCACGTAATTTTTTCACATATTTGTTCACCCGTTTTTATATATTTTTATCCCAGGATTTATATCATTTTATTATCACAAGTTATATCACTAGTTTTTTCCAACGGATTTTTTCACTGGAATTTCCTACTATAAGAACACATTCATTGGATTTATCATTATTTTAAGATCTTTTTATTTTTTAAGATCTTTTTATATGACTCCCATCTGTTTATCTCCCTAATTGGTGAGACTTCATAGGGATAACTCTCTCATTGTTATGATTGGCAACCACTTTTAAATTGTTATGATTGACAACTGCTTGCAAATTGTTTTCATATTCTGATTGTTTTTATATAAATATATAAATACATTTTTTATTCAGTTTTTATATGTATGTAGTATACATGGATCCATGTTATTAATATTTATGATTTGTTAATAAATATTTGACCATTTTAAATTCAATCTGTTAGACTCTTCCTTCGCCTATCCACAGGCACTCTTGGACTATTTTTGTATTTGTAACTGAGAGAGTAAACCAGGATTTTGAAACCTACCTTAGAGCCTTTGTCAACGCCCGCCATACCAACTGGTCTGAGTTGTTAACTCTAGCTGAGCTGGCAAGAAACTCTCATTGGCAATCTTCTCTTCAATGTTCTCCATTTCAAGCCGCAGCAGGGTATCAACCTCGTGTCTTCCCTCTTTCTGCTCAGTCCACTGGGGTTCCTGCTGCAGACCGACACGTTACTGAACTCACCACTCATTGGCAACATATTTGCTCTCAGCTACGTTCAGCTGTCTATAGATATAAAAAGTTTGCTGATCGTCATAGAGCTTCTGTATGTGCTATCCCAGTGGGTGAACGTGTTTGGGTCTCTACTTGACATATTCGTCTATGTCAACCCTGTCACAAATTGGGGCCTAGGTTTATCGGCCCTTACAAGGTCCTGAAAAGACTGTCTCCTGTTGCCTACAAAGTGACCTTGCCGAAAACCCTGTGCATACAGCCAGTCTTCTACATCTCACTACTCAAGCCTTACATCAAGAATAGATATACCCGACTCCAAGATCCTGGACTTTAGATACAGGTGCAGACAACTGCAGTATCTGATACATTGGAAGGGTTACTCTATGGCAGATCGTTCCTGGGTTCCTGCCCATGATGTGCATGCTCCATCTTTGTTCTCCTGATTCCATGCTGCTCATCCTTTAAGGCCGACTCTGGTTCCCATAGGGAACCCTTGAGAAGGGGGCTATGTCACACACCGCCGCTCTAGCCGTTGCTAGGGGCACAGCTTCTCCTTCCCTGCTTGTTGCCAGGGGCTGTGTCGGGTACGGATGCGTGCAGCGATGACATCATCTCTGCACGCTCCTCTCTCACTGATGCCAGTCCAGATGCCTATGGCGCGAATCCTGCGCCTATGTAAGTCTTTTTAAAATGCTCTTTCACTGCCCAAGTATAGGATGTTACTTTGTGTGCTCCTCGGTGTGATAGATAATTACTGATATATTGCCTTTTTGTGTTTGAACCCTGCCTGTCCGACTACTCTACCTGTTTAACCCCTAAATTGCTGGACTGATATACTGCTGCTGAACTCTGCTTGCCTGACTACTCTGCTTGTTAACCCCTAAATTGCTGGATTGATTTACTGCTACTGAACTCTGCTTGCCTGACTACTCTGCCTATTAACCCCTATTATTCTGGATTGCCTCCTGTTTCGAAACCCTGCCTGACCATTCTAGTTGTTTGCCCTTGGACTGCTTTACCATTGCCAAACCCTGCCTGCCTGACCATTCTGGTAGTTTACCCTTGGACTGTTTTACCGTTGTCAAACCCTGCTTGCCTGACCATTCTAGTGGTTTACCTTGAACTGCTCTACCATTGCCGCTTAAGACTACCCTGCCTGTGGTGAGTGCTGCTTCCCTCATCTTGCTAACTTTCTCTGCTCTGGGATATTCCCTATCTTTCCGGCTCGATACCGGGATAACAAGACTACTGGCTGAATTCGGTATGATAGAGGAGTATCCCACGAGCATTACAATTATATGCTTACCAATATGTTATAACATATGTTATATATATGTTATAGCAGCTTAGGAACAGTTATAGGGGGATATTTATCAAAGCGTCAACTGAAAATACCCTTGAATCCCGCGTCTTATTTTTCATGAGATTGATCTGCCGTAGCTATCAAAGCATCAAGATTGTCAAATGTTGAAATTTGTGACGTAATATACGCTCCCGCTATCTCAATCCGACGCAGATCGATGCTTGCGTCATTACAGATGTTTTGACGTCACATTCGACTCTATTTGACCATTTTCCCAATTTATCAAACATTTAACAGGTACACTAGCATCTATTCAGACGCAGCGTACCTAGTTTTCAATCCGTCACCGTTGAGGCCAGTGAATGCCATAGAAATCAATGGGAGTCTGAAAACACAGAAAGCTTATGTTCTATGCTGCAAGAGAATGAAGTATATTACATAATAAAAGTAAATTAGAAACTTTATTAAAATTGTATATTATTTCTCCAAATTTTTTTCAAAGTTTTGCCCCAACCTTGTCGCACTACAGGGAGTGCAGAATTATTAGGCAAGTTGTATTTTTGAGGATTAATTTTATTATTGAACAACAACCATGTTCTCAATGAACCCAAAAAACTCATTAATATCAAAGCTGAATAGTTTTGGAAGTAGTTTTTAGTTTGTTTTTAGTTATAGCTATTTTAGGGGGATATCTGTGTGTGCAGGTGACTATTACTGTGCATAATTATTAGGCAACTTAACAAAAAACATATATATACCCATTTCAATTATTTATTTTTACCAGTGAAACCAATATAACATCTCAACATTCACAAATATACATTTCTGACATTCAAAAACAAAACAAAAACAAATCAGTGACCAATATAGCCACCTTTCTTTGCAAGGACACTCAAAAGCCTGCCATCCATGGATTCTGTCAGTGTTTTGATCTGTTCACCATCAACATTGCGTGCAGCAGCAACCACAGCCTCCCAGACACTGTTCAGAGAGGTGTACTGTTTTCCCTCCTTGTAAATCTCACATTTGATGATGGACCACAGGTTCTCAATGGGGTTCAGATCAGGTGAACAAGGAGGCCATGTCATTAGATTTTCTTCTTTTATACCCTTTCTTGCCAGCCACGCTGTGGAGTACTTGGACGCGTGTGATGGAGCATTGTCCTGCATGAAAATCATGTTTTTCTTGAAGGATGCAGACTTCTTCCTGTACCACTGCTTGAAGAAGGTGTCTTCCAGAAACTGGCAGTAGGACTGGGAGTTGAGCTTGACTCCATCCTCAACCCGAAAAGGCCCCACAAGCTCATCTTTGATGATACCAGCCCAAACCAGTACTCCACCTCCACCTTGCTGGCGTCTGAGTCGGACTGGAGCTCTCTGCCCTTTACCAATCCAGCCACGGGCCCATCCATCTGGCCCATCAAGACTCACTCTCATTTCATCAGTCCATAAAACCTTAGAAAAATCAGTCTTGAGATATTTCTTGGCCCAGCCTTGATGTTTCAGCTTGTGTGTCTTGTTCAGTGGTGGTCGTCTTTCAGCCTTTCTTACCTTGGCCATGTCTCTGAGTATTGCACACCTTGTGCTTTTGGGCACTCCAGTGATGTTGCAGCTCTGAAATATGGCCAAACTGGTGGCAAGTGGCATCTTGGCAGCTGCACGCTTGACTTTTCTCAGTTCATGGGCAGTTATTTTGCACCTTGGTTTTTCCACACGCTTCTTGCGACCCTGTTGACTATTTTGAATGAAACGCTTGATTGTTCGATGATCACGCTTCAGAAGCTTTGCAATTTTAAGAGTGCTGCATCCCTCTGCAAGATATCTCACTTTTTTTTACTTTTCTGAGCCTGTCAAGTCCTTCTTTTGACCCATTTTGCCAAAGGAAAGGAAGTTGCCTAATAATTATGCACACCTGATATAGGGTGTTGATGTCATTAGACCACACCCCTTCTCATTACAGAGATGCACATCACCTAATATGCTTAATTGGTAGTAGGCTTTCGAGCCTATACAGCTTGGAGTAAGACAACATGCATAAAGAGGATGATGTGGTCAAAATACTCATTTGCCTAATAATTCTGCACTCCCTGTAATAGATATAGAGATAAAAATGAAATGAATACACAACATAGCTAACTTCCTTTTTATTTTTTTAGAAAAATCTATTTGAACCATGTTTAAGCCATGTAATACAAGTTCCACTCTCCACTTTGCACCAATTTTGACGCAACACTTTTCACACCAATTATGACGCAAACTCCTAAACAACCCACACACTAGTGAATTTGTCAACCACTTTTGATTGGAATATGCATAATTACATGACTTATGAAATCAGCCAATCTGATTCAAATATACATTTTAAATTATCACTAACAAATCAAATTGCTTGATACTTGTGTGATTGATCACTCATCAGAACTTGTAAGTGCCATTTGTTACATTGTGTATTATACTTTGAAAGTATGTATATGTGAAATTAGTATTAAAGATAAACATTGATGCTGACATTAGGACACACATTTTAAAATTCAAATTTATGTTTGATTCAATATAATCTTAAACTGATAGCTCAAATGGATAGCCCACCTAACAATAAACTGTCATGGTTCAGATACAGCAGAAATTAAAATCACCTCTTTTCTGTCATGCTATTTTCAGTGTATTTCTTCCTTCTCTTGAATTTCTTTTTTATAACACCTCTGTAGGGGTGGTTTTTAAAACTAGATTGCAATCAGGAGGGGTTACACAGGTACAGAGAGAAAACTGGCCCAGCTCTTAAAATATCCATTGATTGAAAATAAATACATATGATACCCTGATTACATGCTATATTCACAATTATTCCTGCTCAGAATAATAATATATTTACACTATATACATATAATGGTATAAATAAACACAGAGATATGACAGACAACATTGTTTAGAACAAAAAAAGGAACTTAGGGACATGTAAATATGTTTGCAAAAGATTGTATGTGCAAAGATAAATTCTAGCATTAATAATCATTTATAAAAAAAAAAACATGAGATAAAAGCATATCATGACTTCTAGAAATACAAATACACAATAATTTATGTGAAAGTATCATATAACAAATAAATATAAAAATAACTTTCTATGAGATATTGTTTGTTGAGGTATAAATCTATTTCTTGGACATTAACAGATAGAAAAATAAAAGTTTAGCTTTAGAGAAATGTGCTTGTTCATGGACAGTAATGAATTGGTATAAATAAAGTTGGGAAAAACCCCGAATAACAGTGACATCGATGACTGTTAGTTAACAACAGTCCGATGCTCATCGCACTGTACTTGACGCAGGTGTTTATGATGTTTTTTTTTATAAATAGGGGGATCGTATGTGGATTTGCGGCAGCGTATTGACGCCGGCGAATGCACTGAGATTGAAGCTTTGATAAATATACCCCATAATGCTTAAAGCTCTTAACTTTGGTGCAGTTCAAGTGTGATGACAGGCCAGCCACAAATGACAGTGACCCTTCCCTATAAACAGCTACAAGCAAAGCATCAAGCCCATGATATCATGTACCGAACACAATAAACTAAAAGCAGAACTGGCTTACCTATTTTTGAAGACAAAAAAATGATGACAACATTTGAAATAAATTCTTATAGAGGCAGAAACTAAAAATAATATTCTGTATTACCCTATGAACATTGCTAACACCTGCATTTTCCATAACAGTGGATTATGCTTGATATTCATTCTTTTTAGCAAATAAATATGACACTTTGCAATCACCTAGGTCATCTTATCTACATTGATGACTACGGTAAACAAATCCTTTAATCTCCATCTAGTACATTCCTGTTAGAGTTTAAAAACACCCTTATCACCCTCATCAGCTAAAATAATTCTATGCAATCCAATTGTAACTGCGTCTATAAACGAAAATAAGTGCCTGCTTTGTAGTCAAAGATTCCACAGATGTACAGTATCTCTCCATCATTTTCCTACTTAAAAATTGTTTTTGTAGGCATATAATTAATGAATTTATTTTAATCACATTTACACACAATAAACATGCAAGAAACAACAGTACGATGATGACAGCCAATGTATTCGAAGAAAACATAAATCCTTTAGTGAACAAATAACAAAAGTGATGTACACATGATAACTTTAAAAACTAACGGCTAGATTTAGAGTTTTGTCGGTAAGGACCCGCGTAGCTAACGCCGGCTTTTTTCTGGCCGCACCATAAAAATAACTCTGGTATTGAGAGTCCACATAAAGGCTGCGTTAGGCTCCAAAAAAGGAGCGTAGAGCATATTTAACGCAGCTTCAACTCTCGATACCAGAGTTGCTTACGGACGCGGCCAGCCTCAAAAACGTGCTCGTGCACGATTCCCCCATAGGAAACAATGGGGCTGTTTGAGCTGAAAAAAATCCTAACACCTGCAAAAAAGCCGCGTTCAGCCCCTAACGCAGCCCCATTGTTTGCTATAGGGAAACACTTCCTACGTCTGCACCTAACACCCTAACATGTACCCCGAGTCTAAACACCCCTAGCCCTACACTTATTAACCCCTAATCTGCCGCCCCCGCTATCGCTGACCCCTGCATATTATTTTTAACCCCTAATCTGCCGCTCCGTAAACCGCCGCTACTTACATTATCCTTATGTACCCCTAATCTGCTGTCCCTAACACCGCCGACCCCTATAGTATATTTATTAACCCCTAATCTGCCCCCCACAACGTCGCCTCCACCTGCCTACACTTATTAACCCCTAATCTGCCGACCGGAACGCACCGCTATCATAATAAAGTTATTAACCCCTAATCCGCCTCACTAACCCTATAATAAATAGTATTAACCCCTAATCTGCCCTCCCTAACATCGCCGACACCTAACTTCAATTATTAACCCCTAATCTGCCGACTGGAGCTCACCGCTATTCTAATAAATGTATTAACCCCTAAAGCTAAGTCTAACCCTAACACTAACACTCCCCTAAATTAAATATAATTTTAATCTAACGAAATTAATTAACTCTTATTAAATAAATTATTCCTATTTAAAGATAAATACTTACCTGTAAAATAAATCCTAATATAGCTACAATATAAATTATAATTATATTATAGCTATTTTAGGATTAATATTTATTTTACAGGTAACTTTGTATTTATTTTAACCAGGTACAATAGCTATTAAATAGTTAAGAACTATTTAATAGCTAAAATAGTTAAAATAATTACAAAATTACCTGTAAAATAAATCCTAACATAAGTTACAATTAAACCTAACACTACACTAACAATAAATTAATTAAATAAAATACCTATAATTATCTACAATTAAACCTAACACTACACTATCAATAAATAAATTAAATACAATACCTACAAATAACTACAATGAAATAAACTATCTAAAGTACAAAAAATAAAAAAGAACTAAGTTACAAAAAATAAAAAAATATTTACAAACATAAGAAAAATATTACAACAATTTTAAACTAATTACACCTACTCTAAGCCCCCTAATAAAATAACAAAGCTCCCCAAAATAAAAAAATGCCCTACCCTATTCTAAATTACTAAAGTTCAAAGCTCTTTTACCTTACCAGCCCTGAACAGGGTCCTTTGCGGGGCATGCCCCAAGAAGTTCAGCTCTTTTGCCTGTAAAAAAAAACATACAATACCCCCCCCAACATTACAACCCACCCCCCACATACCCCTAATCTAACCCAAACCCCCCTTAAATAAACCTAACACTAAGCCCCTGAAGATCTTCCTACCTTATCTTCACCATACCAGGTTCACCGATCGATCCAGAAGAGCTCCTCCGATGTCCTGATCCAAGCCCAAGCGGGGGGCTGAAGAGGTCCATGATCCGGCTGAAGTCATCATCCAAGCGGGAGCTGAAGAGGTCCATGATCCTGCTGAAGTCTTCATCCAAGCGGGAGCTGAAGAGGTCCATGATCCAGATGAAGTCTTCTATCAACGGCATCTTCAATCTTCTTTCTTCGGGAGCCATCATCTTCCATCCGACGCGGAACATCCTCTTCTCCCGACGCCTACTAGCCGAATGACGGTTCCTTTAAATGACGTCATCCAAGATGGCGTCCCTCGAATTCCGATTGGCTGATAGGATTCTATCAGCCAATCGGAATTAAGGTAGGAATATTCTGATTGGCTGATGGAATCAGCCAATCAGAATCAAGTTCAATCCGATTGGCTGATCCAATCATCTTGGATGACGTCATTTAAAGGAACCGTCATTCGTCGTTCAGTCGTCGGCCAGGATGGATGTTCCGCGTCGGAGGTCTTCAGGATCCTGCCGCTCCGCTCCGGATGGATGACGATAGAATATCCCGCTTGGATGAAGACTTCAATCGGATGGAAGACCTCTTCTGCCCCGCTTGGATGAAGACTTCTACCGGATGGAGGACCTCTTCTTGCTCCGCTTGGATGAAGAATTTGGCTCGGCTGGGTGAAGACGACTCAAGGTAGGGAGATCTTCAGGGGCTTAGTGTTAGGTTTATTTAAGGGGGGGTTTGGGTTAGATTAGGGGTATGTGGGTGGTGGGTTGTAATGTTGGGGGGGGTATTGTATGTTTTTTTTTACAGGCAAAAGAGCTGAACTTCTTGGGGCATGCCCCGCAAAGGGCCCTGTTCAGGGCTGGTAAGGTAAAAGAGCTTTGAACTTTAGTAATCTAGAATAGGGTAGGGCATTTTTTTATTTTGGGGGGCTTTGTTATTTTATTAGGGGGCTTAGAGTAGGTGTAATTAGTTTAACATTGTTGTAATATTTTTCTTATGTTTGTAAATATTGTTTTATTTTTTGTAACTTAGTTCTTTTTTATTTTTTGTACTTTAGTTAGTTTATTTCATTGTAGTTATTTGTAGGTATTGTATTTAATTAATTTATTGATAGTGTAGTGTTAGGTTTAATTGTAGGTAATTGTAGGTATTTTATTTAATTAATTTATTCATAGTGTAGTGTTAGGTGTATTTGTAACTTAGGTTAGGATTTATTTTACAGGTAAATTTGTAATTATTTTAACTATTTTAGCTATTAAATAGTTCTTAACTATTTAATAGCTATTGTACCTGGTTAAAATAAATACAAAGTTACCTGTAAAATAAATATTAATCCTAAAATAGCTATAATATAATTATAATTTATATTGTAGCTATATTAGGATTTATTTTACAGGTACGTATTTAGCTTTAAATAGGAATAATTTATTTAATAAGAGTTAATTAATTTCGTTAGATTAAAATTATGTTTAACTTAGGGGGTGTTAGTGTTAGGCTTAGACTTAGCTTTAGGGGTTAATACATTTATTAGAATAGCGGTGAGCTCCAGTCGGCAGATTAGGGGTTAATGTTTGAAGTTAGGTGTCGGCGATGTTAGGGAGGGCAGATTAGGGGTTAATACTATTTATTATAGGGTTAGTGAGGCGGATTAGGGGTTAATAACTTTATAATAATAGCGGTGCGGTCCGCTCGGCAGATTAGGGGTTAATAAGTGTAGGCAGGTGGAGGCGACGTTGAGGGGGGCAGATTAGGGGTTAATAAATATAATATAGGGGTCGGCGGTGTTAGGGGCAGCAGATTAGGGTTACATAAGTATAACGTAGGTGGCGGCGCTTTGCGGTCGGCAGATTAGGGGTTAATTATTGTAGGTAGCTGGCTGCGATGTTGTGGGGGGCAGGTTAGGGGTTAATAAATATAATATAGGGGTCGGCGGTGTTAGGGGCAGCAGATTAGGGGTACATAAGTATAATGTAGGTGGCGGTCGGCAGATTAGGGGTTAAAAAAATGTAATCGAGTGGCGGCGATGTGGGGGGACCTCGGTTTAGGGGTACATAGGTAGTTTAAGGGTGTTAGTGTACTTTAGAGTACAGTAGTTTAAAGCTTTGTGAACCGGCGTTAGCCCAGAAAGCTCTTAACTACTGACTTTTTTCCTGCGGCTGGAGTTTTGTCGTTAGAATTCTAACGCTCACTTCAGACATGACTCTAAATACCGGAGTTAGAAAAATCCCATTGAAAAGATAGGATACGCAATTTACGTAAGGGGATCTGCGGTATGGAAAAGTTGCGGCTGAAAAGTGAGCGTTAGACCCTTTTTTTAATGACTCCAAATACCGGAGGTAGCCTAAAACCAGCGTTAGGAGCCTCTAACGCTGGTTTTCACGGCTACCGCCCAACTCTAAATCTAGGCCTAAGTGTATAGATTATAGTAAGATGTCAGGATGCTGAGGTCCCTTTGATGGCAGTCTGATTTAGAATGAAGCTCAGTTACATTTATATGCAGTATATAGGGTGAAAGATGAATATAAAACAAAACAATATGCAACACATGAACATTTCTTTTATGGTCAAAGCTTTGGGAAATGTTTCAGGAGTGAAATGTGTGCATCTATGTCATATTTACAACTCAAATTTGTGCCCTCACTTAAGTTGCATCTTACCTCTTCTGCGCATGGGCAAAACAGACTTCTGTTTTTTATTTGCTTTCAATTAACACAAAGAAAGCTCAAGTTACTCTAGAAGACTTATGACATCAAACACCTGTGGATAAACCAAGCACAAAGTAAAATAATTAAAATAAAGTGCTACACTCATATATACAATAACTAAGATAAATTATTCACATAAATATTAAACTTAAAAAGTTAAACTGAGCTACAGCAGGGTGGGCAAGACCATACAGCGTTTTACAGGACAGGTTATACTCAGAACAGGCCTCGCCATGGTCGACCAAAGAAGTTGAATGCACGTGCTCAGCATCCTATCCAGAGGTTGTCTTTGGGAAATAGACGTATGAGTGCTGCCAGCATTGCGGCAGAGGTTGAAGGGGTGGGGGGTCAGCCTGTCAGTGCTCAGACCAATACGCCACACACTACATCAAATCAGTCTGCATGGCTGTTGTCCCAGAAGGAAGCCTCTTCTAAAGATGATGCACAAGAAAGCCTGCAGTTTACTGAAGACAAGCAGACTATGGACATGGATTACTGGAACCATGTCCTATGGTCCGATGAGACCAAAATAAACTTATTTGGTTCAGATGGTGTCAAGCGTGTGTGGCGGCAACCAGGTGAGGAGTACAAAGACAAGTATGTCTTGCCTACAGTCAAGCATGGTGGTGGGAGTGTCATGGTTTGGGCCTGCATAAGTGCTGCCGGCATTGGGGAGCTACAGTTAATTGAGGGAGCCATGAATGCCAACATGTACTGTGACATACTGAAGCAGAGCATGATCCTCTCCTTTCGGAGACTGGGCCGCAGGGCAATATTCCAACATGATAATGACCCCAAACACACCGCCAAGGCAACCACTGCCTTGCTAAAGAAGCTGAGGGTAAAGGTGATGGACTGGCCAAGCATGTCTTCAGACCTAAACCCTATTGAGAATCTGTGGGGCATCCTCAAACGGAAGGTGGGGGAGCGCAAGATCTCTAACATCCACCAGATCCATGATGTTGTCATGGAGGAGTGAAAGAAGATTTCAGTGGCAACCTGTGAAGCTCTGATGAACTCCATGCCCAAGAGGGTTAAGGTAGTGCTGGAAAATAATGGAGGCCACACAAAATATTGGCACTTTGGGCCCAATTTGAACATTTCCACTTAGGGGTGTACCCACTTTTGTTGCCAACAGTTTAGGCATTAATGGATGTGTGTTGAGTTATTTTGAGGGGACAGCAAATTTACACTGTTACACAGGCTGTACACTCACTACTTTACATTGTAGCAAAGTGTAATTTCTTCAGTGTTGTCACATGAAAAGATATAATAAAATATTTACAAAAATGTGAAGGGTGTACTCACTTTTGTAAAATACTATATATATATATATATATATATATATAGAGAGAGAGAGAGAGAGAGAGAGAGAGAGAGAGAGATGGGGGTATATATATATGTGTATAGAATTTTGTAATGTAAAATATTCATAACTATCTTCGGGTTAGTGCTGTAGGTCTAAGTCCTATCGGGTTAGCACACGTGTGCTAGGTTTTTTCAGTTTACGCTCCACTAAAGACTATAGGGAGGAGTTAGCACAGTCGCAGTATTCGAAGTCCTGAAATTATCAAGTGGCTTTCGCTTGAGCACAAACATTTTACTTTCAACTTGTAATAATGCCTCAAAAGTTCATGTCTGGTGATGTTTGCGTGCAAGCAAAAGTGTTTAAAAGTGCACCACTTGTAATCTGGCCCTTTAATAGCCCAAATCACAACTTCCAAAATTTGAAAATTACAGCCCTGAAATGGAAGTTCAGATTACAAAGAGAAAGGCAGATTTGGGAATACATATTTATGAACCTTTTTTACTCCTTTGACTCAGAAAGGATCTGACTCATGGCTGTATGAACTCATATATATGGTGTCTTCTTGTCTACGATCAGACTAATTTGCAACAAGTAGCTAAAGTGTACTAGTGGCTCATTGGTAAAGCAACAGCCTAGTAAACTGAAGGCCATGGTTAAACTCCCAAACCAGCAGTCACACAAAACTGTCATGAGAAAAAATAAAAGTTTTCTCAAGGTGTCAAAGCTGGGTGTCTTTTCACACAGTACTGGTAGTAGGAGTAAGAAGTGTGGCATAGCAGCTGCCACACAAAGAGCTGGACAGAGCACACAACCATTAAACATAGACTTCCAAAGCCAAGGCTGTTGGCATATTTGAGAGTTAGAGGTGCTGTAATATAGTGAAAAAATAGCATGATGTATCTGCTGCTCAAAAGCCCTTTCACACTGCAAATTATGAGTAATGAACTGAAGGCTTTGTAAATTATGTTCTTTAGCCCCATAGTTGTATATAATAGGTTTATTATTCATCTGATTACTGTCTATGGGGTGGCAACAATAAAGAGAGTGTTATTTCTCAAAAGAAGTATTCACAGTTAAATATATAACAATAGGTAATTGATTCAATACTGAGTCATTAACAGTTTGTTGACAGTTAAACATATAAAGTGTTAAAGGAACAGTCAACTCCAGATTTTTTTTTTTGTTTAAATGTTTTTATTGAGGTTTTGAGATGTTAACACATACATAAAATGTCCATATACATATAAAGCTCGAAAACAGGGTGTACATAGATATCATGAGAACTGTATAAACCGACAAAAACAGTGGACCATAAAAGTTATAACAGTACATCTCATTTCTAAACGATTATAGTGCAATGTATACAGGTAATTATAATTATTATAAAATGTGTCCATATCTAGGAAATAAAAGAAGCTATCAATTAGAAACTATAGTTCTATATCCAATGCTTCAGATGTTTATATAGTGATGATGTAGCTTGCTAGAAATAATATGTACAGAGAAAGAGAGAAAATAACTGCTGTATGCTTTAGGACAAATATCAACGGAACCTCAGTTTTTAGATAATGGTAAATGACACGTAGGGTCACTCTTGGGTCCTTGGATCCTAATCTATAAGTATAATGGGGAGGGGAGTTGGTATATTGCCATGGTCAGTCTTCGACCTTAGTATATATAGGTAAAAGTGAGCAAATGATATGCCATATGGTTATTGTAGTAAAGTAAAATAATATAGTATAAGGCAATGATATCTAAGTAACATATTTTAAAGTAGAGATCTTAGGTGTATACTATGCTTAATATAATATAAAGTGCCAACTGATTGCTAGGATATAAAAGTAGTGGGTGGGGAACTGTTAATAGGATATGTTGTCAACTAGATTATGAAGGACATTAGAGATCAATTGAGGTCTGAGGGAAGGGCAATAAATATCTAGTGGACCCCTGATTCAAAGTAATCGGATATCATTTCATTATTACTTATATTACCATTTAATATATGCTGGGTGCAATGGTATGATTGTGGTATGATGGGTATAGGGAGGAGCTTGTTATAGCTGTTGCATAATAGGTGAGAATAGAATATAAGACTAATAACAAATAACATTACAAAACTTTTCCGTAAGGTATGATGTAGATAATAGCGTATCTCTGTGCTAGTATGCAGGCGTCAAAAACTATATAAATCAAAGTGTCAACCCTAGTTACTTTACAGTGTTTAAAGGGACAGTTAACACCAGATTTTTTGTTGTTTTAAAAGATAGATAATCCCAGTTTTGCATAACCAACACAGTTATAATTATACACATTTTACCTTTGTAATTACCTTGTATCTAAGCCTCAGCAGACTGCCCCCTTATTTTAGTTCTTTTGACAGACTTGCATTTTAGCCAATCAGAGCTGACTCTAAATTCACGTGCATGTGCTCAATGTTATCTATATGAAACACATGAAATAATGCCGTCTAGTGGTGAAAAACTATCAAAATGCATTAAGATTAGAGGCGGCCTTTAAGGTCTAAGAAATTAGCATATGAACCTCCTAGGTTTAGCTTTCAACTAAGAATACCAAGAGAACAAAACAAAATTGGTGATAAAAGTAAATTGGAAAGTTGTTTAAAATTACATGCCCTATTTGAATCATGAAAGTTTTTTTTTTTAACTTGACTGTCCCTTTAATCCTTTTGTTGTATTACAATGGAGCTGTAAAGCTAGGATAAAATGTCTGCAGCCTAAATATATATATGATTTGTTATCGACTAGGGTAGTCAATACAAATTGATATAGGCAGTGGTAATCAGCACATTTTTGTATATATATTTAACATAAATATGTCTTAAGCTGTATTTGACCATAATAGTTATTGCTGTGTATTTAGTAACTCTTGAGACATCCTCCATATTGCAAAAGGTGTAGTAAAGGAGTATAACAAATAAAGCTGTGGGCTAACCAAGCTCCTAACTAAGCACATAATATGACAGCTATATACATTACACCAGAGATTTTAGTAAGAACAATTAAGGACCCATAGTATATATTGATGGGCAAACATAAGCTAAGAAACAAACAAACAAATGGTAGATTGAAGGGCAGTATCCCGGGAGTAGATCTCCCTAGCAATGATAAGAATGTCCTAGAGAACATTACCATGTGCCAGTCTTAAGGCAGTGTATAAGCAGCGCCCGGGTAAGTAGGCCACATGTTGTATTTCGAAAAATACCTCCAGCTGCCGACAAGGAATGCGATAGCCGATGTAGCCAGAGTAAGGACCATCTCCAGAGTACAATTTCTGCTAAGGAAGGATTGGAGCAGTGTATCAGAGGGCTGGCCGCATCACCTGATCCAGCCATCCGAATTTGTGCGTTTTTTCCGTTATGAAGGGCTCATTACATTGTTAGATGTTTCTCTAATGGCACCTTTACAGCTCGTTAGGAGAACTGCTGGTGCAATGATAAATGCAGAGAGCGTATGCTATATTGTATCATGTCCGCTAACACCATAATAAATAGGCCCCCAAACCTCTACTTAATTAACCCAACACACAGGCCATGACATTGTACCATATGCTGAATCCAAAAAGAGATCATTAAACACACCCAGTTATTTCCATCATAATAGAAAATGAAATCCCTTGGCTCTAATTGTTTAATCTTAAAAAAAATGATATCACATACTCCCTTTTCCCCTCAAGATATTTTGTACAGGGCCCTCATTTCCTATGTTTCCTTTACTGTTTCCTGTTATTTTAGGTTACCGGACACATTCATGACAGAGAGACAAATTGGAAGGACTTTTAATGTAAAACTGTAAGCAAACTAAAATAAAGATAGTATTATAAAGAAGGTTTTAAAATAAAAAATATATGTTGCTCGTACACCTCATGGTAGGATAATAGCGGGACAATGCACTTTGTTGTAAAGAGTATTAGTATTTTCAATGATAGGACAGTGTGACATCACCTAGTTTTTTTTAATTGAGAAATCTTATCTGAACTCCATGGGGCCGATTTAACAAAGGCTGAATGGCCCCTAATTGCCCTGTTTCTGCGCGAGTCTTCAGGCTCGCCGGAAACAGCAGTTAACCTCTTAAGGACATATGACGGAATTTTTCCGTCATAAAACAATTGAGCAAACTGAAAGCTGTCCTTAAAGGGTTAAGATGCAGCGGTCTTATGACTGCTGCTCCTTAACTTGTCCGCCACCTCTGAGGCTGCGGACAGCAATCAATCTGATCGGATACGATCGGATTGATTGACACACCCTGTGATTGGCTGCAAATCTGCAGGGGGCGGCATTGCACAAGCAGTTCATCAGAACTGCCTGTGCAATGTTACATGCCGACAGCGTATGCTACAGCGAATCATGTCTGCCCGCCATTTAATAATTCGGCCCCCATGTTGTGTTTAGAGTGACAGTAGCTTAAAGGGGCATGAAACTCCAAAATGATTCATGATTCAGATACACAATTTTAAGCAATTTACTTCTATTCTCAAATTAGCTTAATTTTCTTTGTAGCCTTTGTTAAAGGAGCAGCAAGACACTTCTAGGAGCTAGCTAAACACATTGGGGGTGATTTATTATATGGCGGGTGGACATAATTCGCTGTAGCGAATCATGTCCGCATACGCTGTCGGCATTTATTAATGCACAAGCATTTCTTGTTAAATACTTGTGCAATGCCCCCCTCTGCACATTTGCGGCCAATTGGGCGCTAGCAGGGGGTGTCAATCATCCTGATCGTATCTGATCAGGGTGATTGCAGTCCGCCACCTCAGAGGTGGCAGACGGGTTAAGGAGCAGCAGTCTTACGACCGCCGCTTCTTAACTCCTAATTCAGGGAGCCAGAAGGCTTGTGCGAAATGAGCAGCATAAGATGCTTAGTAAATCAGCCCCATTGAGTTAACCAATGACAAGAGGCATATATGTGCAGTCACCAATCAGCAGCTAGATCCCATGAGTACATTGCTGCTCCTGAACCTACCTAGGTATATAATTCAAAACAGGTTACCAAAGGAGTGAAGCAAATTAAATAATAGAAGTAAATTGGAAGTTTTTTAACATTACTGTTATCCGCTGTATCCGGATCAAGAAAGCTTAACTTTAACTTTACTGTTCCTTTGATTTCAGAGCTCTGGTTAAGCGAATCAAAAAAGTCACACAAAACACATAAAAAATACAGTTAAAAGTACAGTTACACTCATAATAAAACTATTAAAAATGATTTTATAATATATTCGAAAAAATATTCCATTAAAAAGTTAGAAGGGCTTTAGAAAAAAAGCTGCAAAGGGCTTTAACATAGAGATACATACACATATATGTTTAAATATGTATATATTGTATATATATATATATATATATATATATATATATATATATATTGTACAGGTAGCCCTCAGTTTACGCCGGGGTTAGGTTCCAGAAGGAATGGTTGTAAATTGAAACCGTTGTAAATTTAAACCCAGTTTATAATGTAAGTCAATGGGAAGTGAGGGAGGTTCCAGGCCCCTCTCAAAATTGTCATAAGTTACACCTAATACATTATTTTTAAAGCATTGAAATGAAGACTTTAAATGCTAAACAGCATTATAAACCTAATAAAATAATCACACAACACAGACTTCACTTGCATTTTTCTACAGTTCTTTCTATGCATTCAATCTGGACTGATTTAGAGACAGGAGGATCTTATTCCTTTGAAATCTGCTCGATAGCTCAGGTCTGGTTAAACTGATTAATTTCAGCTTGCTTGGCTTTGCTGCAACACAAGCGGACAGCTCTACCTACTGGCTATTTTAATAAATACAATGCTTTTCAATAGCAGTCACGTGACTGGGGAAAAAGGTTGTTATTCTGAAACGGTGTAAATTGAACCATTGTAAAACGAGGGCCACCTGTATATATATAAAGAAACATAGAAACATACGGCTAGATTACGAGTTGTGCGTTAGGGTAAATAAGCAGCGTTAATAGGTCCTAACGCTGCTTTTTTACGCCCGCTGGTATTGCGAGTCTTGCAGGTTTAGGGGAACTGCACACTTCTTTGGCCTTACCGCAAAACGACACGTAAACTTTGTAAAGTCTTTTTCTATGGGACTTCCATATGAGTCTGTCCTGGGAGGCCAAAAAGTGAGCGGTACACCCTCTCCTGTCAAGAGTCCTAACACATTTAAAAGTCAGTAGTTAAGAGTTTTATGGTACAACACCGTAACATAAAACTCATAACTAAAGTGCTAAAAAGTACACTAACACCCATAAACTACCTGTTAACCCCTAAACTGAGGCCCTCCCGCATCGCAAACACTATAATAAAAATTGTAACCCCTAATCTGCCGCTCCGGACACCACCACCACCTACATTATATGTATTAACTCCTAATCTGCTGCCCCCAACATCGCAGACACCTACATTATATTTATTAACCCCTAATCTGCCGCCCTCAATGTCGCTGCACCTACCTACATTTATTAACCCTTAATCTGCCATCCTCAATGTTGCCGACACTATATTAAAGTTATTAACCCCTAAACCTAAGTCTAACCCTAAACCTAACACCCACTAACTTAAATATAATTTAAATAAATCTAAATAAATATTCCTATCATTAACTACATTATTCCTATTTAAAACTAAATACTTACCTGTAAAATAAATCCTAAGCTAGCTACAATATAACTAAAAGTTACATTGTATCTAGCTTAGGGTTTATTTTTTATTTTACAAGCAAGTTTGTATTTATTTTAACTAGGTAGAATAGTTATTAAATAGTTATTAACTATTTAATAACTACCTAGCTAAAATAAATACAAAAGTACCTGTAAAATTAAACCCAACCTAAGTTAAACTAACACCTAACACTACACAATAATTAAATAAATTAACTAAATTAAATTAAATTACCTAAATTAAATTAAATTAGCTAAAGTACAAAAAAACACTACATTACATAAAATAATAAACAGATTACAGATATTTAAACTAATTACACCTAATCTAATAGCCCTATTAAAATAAAAAAAGCCCCCCCCAAAATAAAAAAAACCCTAGCCTAAACTAAACTACCAATAGCCCTTAGAAGGGCCTTTTGCTGGGCATTGCCCCAAAGTAATCAGCTCTTTTACCTGAAAAAAAAATACAAACAACCCCCCCAACAGTAAAACCCACCACCCACACAACCAACCCCCCAAATAAAATACTATCTAAAAAAAACCTAAGCTCCCCATTGCCCTGAAAAGGGCATTTGGATGGGCATTGCCCTTAAAAGTGCAGTTAGCTCTATTGCAGCCCAAAGTCCCTAACCTACAAATAAAACCCACCCAATACACCCTTAAAAAAAAACTAACACTAACCCCCTGAAGATCGACTTACCAGGAGATGTCTTTATCCAAGCCGGGCCAAAATCCTCAACGAAGCCGGGAGAAGTCTTCATCCAAGCCGAGCAAAGAGCTCCTCCAAACGGATAGAAGTCTTCATCCAGATGGCATCTTCTATCTTAATCTATCCAGTGGGGAGCAGGTCCATCTTCAAGACATCTGACGTGGAGCATCCTCTTCTTCCGACGACTAAAGCTGAATGAAGGTACCTTTAAGTGACGTCATCCAAGATGGCGTCCCTTAGATTCTGATTGGCTGATAGAATCAGCCAATCGGAATTAAGGTAGAAAAAATCTAATTGGCTGATGCAATCAGCCAATAGGATTGAAGTTCAATCCTATTGGCTGATCCAAATTACTCAAATTACTCCTGAATCTACTACCCTTTAGCTTGAGCTCATGACCCCTTGTTCTTGAATTTTCCATTTTATGTAAAATACCCACAGCCTCAGTTTTACTAAACCCTTTAATGTACTTGAAAGTTGCTATCATATCACCTCTTTCCCTTCTCTCCTCTAAGCTATACATATTTAGGTCATTGAGCCTATCCTGGTAAGTTTTATTTTTTAGACCATGTACCATTATGGTAGCCCTCCTTTGTACAGATTCAAGTTTGTTAATATCCTTCTGAAGATATGGCCTCCAGAACTGCACACAATACTCAAGATGAGGCCTAACTAATGATCTATAAAGTGGCATAAGAACCTTACTATTTCTGCTACAAATACCTCTACCAATACATCCAAACATTCTGCTAGCCTTACTCGCTGCATTACTACATTGTTTATTAAGTTTTAAATCATCTGAAATAATAATTCCCAAGTCCTGTTCCTCATCTGTAACAGTCAGTAAAGTGTCATTGAGTCTGAAATTAACATTTGGATTTTTCTTCCTTAAAGGGACATAATACTCATATGCTAAATCACTTGAAACTGATGCAGTATAACTGTAAAAAGCTGACAGGAAAATATCACCTGAGCATCTCTATGTAAAAAAGGAAGATATTTTACCTCACAATCTCCTCAGCTCAGTAGAGTTAGTTCTGTGTAAAAAGTTATACTCAGCTGCTCACAGCTGCAGGTAAAAAAATAAAAAAATGAAGAAATGAACAGCAGCCAATCAGCATCAGCAGTGCTGAGGTCATGAACTCTTACTGTGATCTCATGAGATTTGACTTAACTCTCATGAGATTTCATAGTAAGCTTCCTTTACCTGATTGGTGAAATAATATGAGAGTTCACGATGCTCATCCCTTCAGTTGTCCCGGGACAGACACACTAATATGCTGCTTAGAAATCCATAACAATGGGAGGTGACTACTGAGGATTTTTTGAGGTAAAATATCTTTCTTTTTTACATAGAGATGTTCAGGTGATATTTTCTAGTCAGCTTTTTACAGCTATGCTGCATCACTTTCAAGTGTTTAAACATTTGGGTATTATGGCCCTTTAAATGCATTATTTTATACTTTGCTGTGTTAAACTTTAGATCCCAGTCATTTGTCCAATCCTCCAATTGTTGTATATCACTTCTCATTTTGTCTACCCCCCCCCCTTGGAGCATCCACTCTGTTACAAATTTGTGTATCATCTGCAAACAGATATACTTTCCCCTGTAGCCCTTTGCTGATATCGCAGATAAATATGTTAAACAAAACAGGCCCCAGAACTGACCCCTAATCAATACCACTAGTAACAGCCCCCTCTGCTGAATGAACTCCATTTACTAAGACACTTTGTTTTCTGTCCTTAAGCCAGCATTCCACCAAGTTCACAATTTTTGCATCTAGACCAAGGAGATACAGTTTGTGAATTAGTTTATTGTGTGGGACAGTGTCAAATGCTTTGCTGAAATCTAGATATGCTACATTAACTGCTCCGCCCTTGTCTAATACTTTTGTTACATAATCAAAGAAGTCAATTAGATTAGTCTGACATGATCTCCCTGAAGTAAAACCAATGCTGATTTTGGTCCTCCAAATTGTTTGTCTTTATGTAAGTCATAATTCTTTCTTTTAAGAGGCTTTCCATTAATTTCCCTACTACTGAAGTTAAACTAACTGGCCTGTAGTTGCCAGATTCTTCTCTACTGCCCTTTTTATGAAGAGGTATTACATTTGTTATTCTCCAATCATCTGGGACAGCTCCTGTTAATAGTGACTGATTAAACAGATCAGTTAATGGGACAGTTAGCACTGATCAAAGTTCTTTTAAAACCCTTGGATAATATTATCAGGACCCACGGCCTTACCTCATCCTCTGTAAAGAGATTACTGTTAAGCTTGTTTCTATTTTTTGTAGCATCCCTTAATGTAATATATATATATATATATATATATATATATATATATATATATGTGTGTGTGTGTGTGTGTGTGTACAGATGTATTTATGTATTTATATGTGTATATATGTATTTACAGACATATATACACATATAAATACATATGTATACATATATACACACACACATACATATACTGTATATATATAATTTTTTTAATCAGTATAGGCAAGTGGTTGCTAAAGTGGGTGGTACTGCCCCCAGAAAGGCAGAAGGATTACAGAGGGGGTGCTAGTAAGGATGAGAAATAATATCATACACCGCAGCCATTACAATCTTGTCGGTATAGCTGTACCGCAAGCCTTTTAGCCTGTAACGCAACGTCAGTCCAGCACTAATAAAAATTAAGTTTTTTCATGGGACTTCCATAGCGCAGCCATTACGAGTTTTGTGGAGAGGCTAAAAAGCTTACGTTGCAGCCTATACCGACAAGATCCGTTTTGCAATCTGAGAGCAGTAGTTATGAGATTTACGCAACAAAACTGTTACATAAAACTCATAACTAAAGTGTTACAAAGTACACTAACACCCATAAACTACCTATTAACCCCCTAAACCAAGGCCCTTCCACATCGCATGTAATCCGCCAATAGGATTTAAGCAGTTCTCATTCTATTGGCTGATTCAAATCAGCCAATAGAATGAGAGCTGCTTAAATCCTATTGGCTGATTTGAATAGCCAATAGGATTTTAGCAGCCAATATGATTTTAGCAGCCCTAATTCCTATGGGCTTATTCAATTTTTTAGCCAATAGGAATGCAATGGTACCACAAGTATAAAAGGGGTACCCTGCATTTCAATCCTCTGTGTGGCGGACGATCGCATGAAGAGGACCTCCACATCAGATCAATGGACCTCTGCCTGGACCTCTGCCTTGGACCTCTGCCTGGACCTCCACCTTGGCCCTTCGACTGAACCTCCGCATTGGACCTTTGCATGGTCCTCCGCCTCTGCGCATCGCAGCTCCGCCTCCGGGTCTTTGTATTTATTTTAGAAAAAGAGCTGATATTTTTAGGGCAATGCCCTACAAAAGGCCCTTTTAAGAGCTATTGGTAGTTTATTCTAGATTAAGTTTCTTTTATTTTGGGGTCTTTTTTTTTTTTTTAAATGGGTATTAGAATAGGAATAATTTTTATTATTTTGGATAATTCGTTTGTTGTTTTTGTGTAATGTTTTTTTTCATTTGGGGTGGGTTTTTATTTTTAGATTAGGGGTTGGGAATTTCATAAAAGAGCTGAATGCCCTTTTAAGTGCAATGCCCATACAAATGCCCTTTTCAGGGCAATGGGTATATTAGGTTTTACTTTTATTTTGTGTGTTTGGGGGTTTGTATACTGTTAGGGGGTGTTTGTTTTTCTTTTGTAGGAAAAGAGCTGTTTAGGGCAATGCCCTACACAACTCCTTTTTAAGGGCCCATAAAAAGGCCTTTTTAAAGGGACAGTCTAGGCCAAAATAAACTTTCATGATTCCGATAGAGCATGTCATTTTAAACATTTTTCCAATTTACTTTTATCACCAATTTTGCTTTGTTCTCTTGGTATTCTTAGTTGAAAGCTTAACCTAGGAGGTTCATATGCTAATTTCTTAGACCTTGAAGGCCACCTCTTTTCAGAATGCATTTGAACAGTTTTTCACCACTAGAGGGTGTTAGTTCACGTATTTCATATAGATAACACTGTGCTCGTGCATGTAAAGTTATCTGGGAGCAGGCACTGATTGGCTAGACTGCAAGTCTGTCAAAAGAACTGAAATAAAGGGGCAGTTTGCAGAGGCTTAGATACAAGATAATCACAGAGGTTAAAAGTATATTATTATAACTATGTTGGTTATGCAAAACTGGGGAATGGGTAATAAAGGGATTATCTATCTTTTAAAACAATAAACATTCTGGTGTAGACTGTCCCTTTAAGGGCTCTCAGTAGTTTATTATAGATTAGGGTTTTTTATTTTGTGGTGGGTTTTTTATTTTTTTAAAGGGTATTAGAATAGGAATAATTTTTATTATTTTGGATAATTTCGCTTGTTATTTTTTGTAATGGTAGTTTTTTTTTATTTTTTGTCAGCTTAGGTTTTATTTCACAGGTAAGCTTGTATTTATTTTAACTAGGTAGTTAGTAAATAGTTAATAACTATTTACTAACTAGCCTACCTAATTAAAATAAATACAAACTTACCTGTGAAATTAAAATAAAACATAAGCTAGTTACAATATAACTTAGTTATATTGTAGCTAGCTTAGGTTTTATTTCACAGGTAAGTATGTATTTAGTTTTAAATTGGTAATATTTAGTTAATAATTTTAACTTTAATTTAGCTCTATTTTAATTATGTTAAAGTTAGCGGGTGTTAGGTTTAGGGTTACGGTTAGGTTTAGGTTTAGGGTTAGGTTTAGGGGTTAATAGTTTAATTTAGGTTGCTGCGATGTGGGGGGCTGGTGGTTTAGGGGTTAATAGGTTTATTTAGTGGTAGTGATGAGGGAGGCCAGAGGTTTATGGGTTAATAGCTTTATTTAGTGGCGGCGATGTCGGGGAGCGGCGGAAGAGGGGTTAATAGATTTATTTTATATAATGTGGGTGATGTTGGGGTGCGATGGAATAGGGGTTAATAACTTTAGTATAGTGGTGGTGATATCGGGAGCGGCAGATTGGGGTTAATAACATTATGCAGGTGTCGGCAATGTCGGGGGCAGCAGATTAGGGGTGTTTAGACTTAGGGTTTATGTTAAGGTGTTAGGTTTAAATGTTACTTTTTCCCCCATAGACCTCATGGGGCTGCGTTACAGAGATTTTCATTCTGCAATCGCAGGTGTTAGGCTTTTTTCTAACCCATTGATGTCTATGGGGAAAGCGTGAACAAGCTCGTCAACACAGTGCTTGTATTTTGTGCGGTATGGAGCTCAACGCAACCATATTGCACGCAGAAGCCGGCTGTTTGAAAACTTGTAATGGCAGCGCTATTGAGTGTGAAATAACGCAACTTTTGTTGCGTTCGTTAAATTCCCTATAGCGCGCATAACTTGTAATATACCTGATAGTGGGCTCTTCCAAATGTAGTTGTGCTGATGATGAATTTATAGAACCAAGGGGACAGTGGCCAGAAATATTTTGGGAACCACTGCCATAGACTATGAGGCCTATTTATCAAATGTCTGTTGGACCTGATCCGACAGTGCAGATCAGGTTCGACAGACATCACTGAATGCAGAGAGCAATACGCTCTCCGTATTCAGTATTGCACCAGCAGCTCTTGTGAGCTGCTGGTGCAACACCGCCCCCTGCAGACTCGCGGCTAATCGGCCGCCAGCAGGGGGTGTCAATCAACCCGATTGTACTCGATCGGGTTGAATTGTGGCGATCTCTGCCTGCCTGCTCAGAGCAGGCGGACAGGTTATGGAGCAGCTCCATTCGGAGCTTGATAAATGGGTCTCTAACTCTTTTTTTAAACATATAATCTTCAGGAAGGATACGATTCATTCAGACAACATACGGTGTCTACGTTACCTGGTATTAATCCCAAAGATGCTACATTCAGAGAGCCTGTTAGGAAGCAGGAATTGTATTGTGTTTTAAATAAAACCTTTGTTCAGACATATTACACAGTGGAATGTTATTTTATATATCTGTACACTATATAATTCATGACAGTACTTTTCTGTAATTAACTTAAAGGGCCACTGTAAGTAAATATTTTCTATGCCTGTTACTAACTAACTACCCCAAATACGCTTTTTATCAATAGCATTTCATTAACATATCTCTACCGTATGTCAGAAATCTTGTCTGCAAAATTAATTGTTTTCCAAACCCACTCCGTGGGTATCCTTTGCTCTGTACCAATCCGTTTACAATACCTAGGTTTCAAAATGGCGCTTTAAACACAAAGTTATTGGTTTAAGTATTTTGAATATGCACTGCTGAAAATAGTGGGCAGGATAATGTGACATCATCGGCGAATAAAAGATATAACTTTCAGAACGTTATGAAACTTCGTTTTGGAGAAAATATAGGTCAGTAGGTTTTAATTAATGTTTATTAACTTTAATATGTTAGTTGTTTAGCTTAAAAATTATAACAGAAAGTAATCCTTTAATGAAAAAAAAATTTGATGTCTCAGAAAATTATAATTTCACAATATAATGTAATAAGTTAATAACATACAGCGAGGTGTTATGGGTAGAGTGATAATTAGGACTTGATCATAACGCAGGAAAAGGAGGGAGGTGTTGGAAATTAGCTTATTAGAATCACATATTTTTTTTTTAAAGAAACAACCAGAATGGAAATAATGACCTTACCACACAAGAGTGCAGAATCATAAACAGCATTAGTGTGACAAGGAAGCTCAGAAACAATTGTATCAAAATACCACAGGCAAACTTCATACCTGGGTCACTTTCCTGAGGAAACTGCTGAGAGATAACAAAATGATTCAATATTTCCTCAGTACATGAACCTCGCTGTTACTTGGTTTAATTATTATCTCTGTTGAAACAGTTTTTTTCAAGATTTCGCCCTTTCAAGATTTTTTTTGACAATTACTTTTGCATACATTTGAAAAGATTTCCTTAAGTGAATATTTACTTCAAAATTTAAATTCTCCATTTGCATCTATTATAAGTAATGAATTAAAGGGAAAGAAAGGTCAAAATTGAAATGTGCATGGGTGCATTTCAGATTTAAATAGAATTATGTTTGCAAAATTCTTTGATTAGTAAAAATGTACATATACTGTAAGTGCTTGAATCCTAATACTCTATTCATACTTAGCATATGTGCATATGCCTCTGAAACAGTAAAAACACGTTTTACTAGAAGTCGCTTGGCAAATCGAAGCATATTGGAATTCAGTTTTGACCTTTCTAACCCTTTAAGTAGTTATGTCAATTTTAGTTTTAAGGCTAGATTTATCAAGCTGAGGCGGAAAGGGACGCATATATACGCGCCCCTGTCTGCCGCAGCTCGCCTCTGACGGGGCAAATTTCCGAGGAGGAATTTTTCATTGCACACGAGCGCTATTTTGATTATTGGAAACGAGTTTGAGCAATGGCACTACACTCAGACACACTCCCCAGTATTTCTATAGTGGTCAATACTTTTTCGTTAATATGAAATTAATCTATGCTGTTAGAGGGAGGGGTGCTACCGCACAACAATAGCATACAAACAAAAAGTGGAGGTGATAGAGTCACTTCCACAAAAGAATGCGGTTTTAGCACTCACTGTCTTAACCTCATGTGCGGCGTTTACTTCCAGAGTTTAAAACTTAACTTTTATTAGTTTAGTTAAAATAATTGGAGAAGGGGGAAAAAAGAAGGGGGAAACATAAACGATTAAAAACCTAGGATAAAGTAGTCTTGTATAGATTGTGTTATATGCAATAATCTATGTAAATAGGCCTTTGGGGTATGATAGCCCAGATAATTATATTACAGTATAATCTATACAGAAATCTCTGCGGTACACCGGTTTAATTCTATAAGACTGAGTTGATGTAGTGTAGGTTATTATAACAATACCCAGTAGAGAGTTACTTAAGCTCAGTTTGGTAGCACGGATGTCTTGTACAAAAAGAAATCAGTTAAATACTGATACAATATGTTTATGTATAAATATTGTTGTCATCCATCCTCTGAGACTTTAATTTATTTGAAATTATCTCTTACATATAGGATAATCTACACACAAAATGCTGGTTGTCTAGTGTAGGAAACGATAAATGTATTAGAGTACAGGGCTACTAAAATTCTCTAGAATATCTGAGATAAGATAGTTGCTGGTATTATTCTTCAGTTGTTTATTATTGTATCAATATAAGTCACTTAACAGGGGCTGTATTGTTGCTACTGCTATTTTTCCTTGCACTCTCTTTTATGTTTACTTATCATAGGGTTAATGTCAAGTAAATTGGTTTGTATGTATTATAGTATCCCAATGCCTCATATGTAGTTGCGTTTGACCCTCTGGTCTAAAGTGGTTTTGTGTTGAGAATAAGCTAGGATATAGTGTAATCAAGCTATTATTCTTTCAAGTTTACATATATCTTACTCAATTCTATTTCGTAATAGCTAAGTGTATATTAGAGAAGCCCTAGCTATTCTGTATTTTCACGTCAACTAGTGATGTGCTATTCAGCATACAAGGTAACTTTATTTTTGTAAGGCAGGGATTTAGTTACTATTCCTGTGCAAATCCCAATACACTGTTAAATAGTGTTATTGGTTATTGGTATGATTAAATCAGAATATTGTGGTGTAATAGTACCACTACACAGTGTAGAATATACAGGTCTTGTTTTGTGCATAAGTTGTGATTTCTGAACTTCATTAAAGTTTTAACAGTGCTGCTTACAATATTGTGCAGCACCTGAAGTGATTGTTATAGTGAGTTATACTTTACTGAGTTCGAATTCCCTTAGCATAGATAGTATCACTTTAATGCATTCACAGTTAACATTTCATAACATTAAACATAAAAGGTAACTTTATTTTTGTGAAGCAGAAATTTAGTTACTATTATTGTGCAAACCCCAATACACTGTTAAATAGTGTTATTGGTTGTTGGTATGGTTAAATCAGAATATTGTGGTGTAATAGTACCACTGCACAGTGTGAAATATATAGGTCTGTATTTTATGCATCAGTTGTGATTTCTGAACTTCATTAAAGTTTTAACAGTACTGTTTATAATGTTATGCAGCGCCTGAAGTGATTGTTATAGTGAGTTATACTTTACTGAGTTCGAATTCTCTGAGTATAGATAGTATCACTTTAATGTATTCACAGTTAACATTTCAGATGTAAAATTCTGTTCCCCAAACGAACCGTAATGTGGTTAATTTTAATTTATTTAGGCAGCAATCGTGTGCCTGCAGGGAGCTCGCTATATGTAACTCAATACTCTGTTACTATTTGCGCTTTAGTACACTTATGTAATATAATAGCTCTTGTTGTAACTATAATTTTATTGTACACAAAATAGTATCACGCTACCAGCGTGTAGTTTGTTATGTTGGTCTGTTATTGTGAATCTATCTCATAATTCTTAGTCTGAATTAGCAGTTATCTATGCTATTATTGGCTATGTTTGTAGTCTAAATTAGCCCAGTTACCCTTATAGATACCCCATATCATCTTTAACCATCTTGTAACCATTAGTCGTCAATATGTTACTAGTAAGTTATAAAAGGTTATGACTTTAGGTTACTGGTATAGACGGTATTAGTTAATGAGTATCCCTTTCAAAAGTTTCCTAAGTCGTGTACCACGCTGACAACCTATTGGTACCGGTGGGCCCCAATAATCGTAACCGACTACTTCTTCCTAATTTTTAAAAAAAGAGCTTAACAATGCTCTATCTCTACACCTAATGCGTTTCGCCCGTATAGGGCTTTATCAAAGGCGGCGGGCCGCCCGTCTCTGAGAAATTTAAACCCGGTATGAACCGGAAGTTCCGCCTTAGAAATTTTCTGATTCGGCAAATCTATCTGTCAATCAAGTCCTCATTTTTTCTGGTTGTGGGTCCCGGATGTTGTTAAGGAGGATTTGAATATGTCGGCTTAAGGTGGAATGTATTGAAATAAAGTCAATTTGATGTACGTGTGTTGTTATGTATGTACATAGATTTGACAATCCATTCCGATATACTACCATCCATGACAAATTAGTTTAATTGTATCTTGAACAATTTATATTCCTTCAATGTAATAATATATATGTCTCTTTATATTGAGCTGTATGTAGCCAGATTGTGATGAGGTCCTCGGATCGTATATCCTTTTCCATGTTTATAGTCTATGGATGAGGGTACCAGTTTAAAGATTGACTAGTTGAGTGACATCCTCACTCATATCTTGAGATGACCGTATCTGTATAGGTTCTTTACTTGTTTGTGAGTCCTCAGTATTTTACTAAAATTTTATATTTAGATAAAGAGATCTTGAGTGGCTAATCAAATAATGATTTTAAATGTGATATCACTTATTCAGATGTGTGATGTTCTCGTACTTGCTTCAAGTGTTTTGAGAGATTTATATCAGGGAAATAGTTGCTAAAATGGAATAGGAGTGAGTAACAAGAGAAATTGTGTTACGACAAGAGAATTAATGATTTTCTATATTTTTGATTTTTTATATTTTTTAATTTGTATATATGTGCTTTTTTATATATATATCCCATAATTGTCCTTGTTCTATGAAGACATATGACTAGTGATTCAATGTGAAATAATAAATAATGAAAAGTGTGCTGACCATATGTGCTATTAATGGCATGATGTTTTGGTGATTAGATGTGAATGGTGCACAGTGTGATGTGTCTTAAACAAATAGAAATCTTCAAAAAGTAAATAAATAAACCCAAATCCCATGTAATGGCAAAATCAACATACAAAGTGTCAAAAAGTATTTTCTAAGTGATTAGTGAAGTGAGTGACAATGTTTATTTGAAAGATGTTTATTAATTTATAATAGTGGGTGTTATGTGTCTCAAAGTGTTGTGGAGAGAGTGTATATCCCATAGTAGATGGATAATACAGTGTTATAGAGTGATGACAAAATTATATTATGCTCCAGTTTTTGTTTAAAGAAAAGGGAAAGTAAAATTCCTATACTTGTGTAGCATAGGAAATTTGTGATAGTGATTTAATATACCAAATGTTCCCTAAGTGGGGGTTGCTTATAGAAAAATTAACCGATGGGTGTTGGTGGTGGTTTGGTGCAAGGTGTCACCGTTCTCAATTTGTTGTCCTTATGCTTAAAAGTTTTTTATCTCCATAAGGTATCTTCTGTGAATTTTTATTCGATCCAATTAACGTGATAACTCTCATTTTAATCTCACTCCTGGTAGTATGTTGTTTTATATTAATGTCTCTTGTAATCTAGACATGATTATAGTTCGTCTTCGAAAAATGGTGACTTCTCATCATTTCAGTATGATTTTTGTAGTTAATTCCCCATTGTTAATTAGATTGGAGTTTTTATAAAGAGTATATATTTGCCTAAGATGTTTCTTTGGGGAGCCAAATCAGTAATTGGTCCTTCTCTCCATGTTTTATAAAAATGTGAAATAATTATTTTGTTCATTGAGGCCTGTTGGATATACTGAGTTGAGTAGGTATATCCATCTGCTCTCTGCTCTTAATAGAGCAGTTTCAAGATCTCCTCCTCTTATCCCTAGGCTCACTTTTTCTATGCCACAACAAACCAAATCTTCTTGTTTTGAGTTGTGGTATTCCAAGAAGTGTGTTGCTACAGTAGTGATGGATTTTCCATCCAGTTTGTCCTTTCTTGCATTCTTGATGTTCCTTAGATGTTCCATTACTCTGGTTCTTAATTTTCTGGTCGTCATGCCGACATAGTATTTGTCACATGTGCATTGAAGTACATAGATTATCCCTTCGCTCTGGCAACTGATATATCTCCTAATTTTATGTATTGTGCCAAAACGATCTATGATGTTCGTGGTTTTCTTGATGTATTTACAAGTGCTGCAGTTTCCACATTTGTGACTTCCTGGATTAAATGCAGTTTTTGTTTTCTTTGGTTGGAAATGACTACTGGTTAGTAGGTCTTTTAGATTTTTGGTTCGTCTGTAACTTATAGCAGGTTTGTTTCCTAAGCATCTTTTCAGTGTGGGATCAGTCATTAAAATATCCCAGTGTTTTGATATAATTTGTACTATTTGCGAGGTTTGTGAATTATATGTAAGGACCAACCTAGGTTTATTATCATTAGTTTTGGTCTTTTTTTGTAATAGTTCTTGTCTTTTTGTTCTCTGGGCTCTATATTTGGCTTGTTTGATCTTCCTTTTACTGTAGCCTCTTTCTATTAGCCAGGAGGACCCTTGTTTGGCTCGTATTTGAAATGTGGTATCTTCCGAGCAGTTTCTCCTGGTTCTGAGAAATTCACCCGTTGGTAAACCTCGGATGGTGCCTGGTGCATGCACACTTGTACTGTGTAGGATGCTATTGGTTGCTGTATGTTTTCTATACAGATCTGTTTGGATGTTGCCTTCAGGATCTTTTTTGATGGTAAGGTCTAAGAAATTTATTTCACTTTGGCTTGCTTCATAAGTAAGTTTAATGTTCAAGTTGTTCCTATTCAATATATTTAAGAATGTCAGAAGTTCTTCTTGGGTTCCTTCCCAGATGAAGAAGATGTCATCTATGTACCTTATCCACATGGGTATAAGGTCTGTGTATAGATTGTTTGTATCAGAGAAAACTTCTTCTGCCTCCCACCATCCTAAAAAGAGATTGGCATAGGTCGGGGCACAGGCAGTGCCCATGGCAGTGCCCCGGACCTGTAAATAGTGTTGGTTATCGAAGATGAATGTATTGTTGGTTAATACAAATTCCAGTAGATTAAGGATGAAATCGTCATGTGGTTTGCCCTCTTCAGATTTTTGTTCTAGGAAGTAGCGGACTGCTTGTAAACCATCCTTATGTTGAATTGATGTATATAATGACTCAACATCCGTTGTTACCAGCCATGTTGATTTGTTCAAAGAGATGTTGTTGAGTCTCTGAAGGACCTGCATGGTATCTTGAACGTATGAGGGGAGCTCTGCAACATAGTCTCTTAAGCGAAAGTCTATATATTCGCTTGCTCTTTCAGTGAGGCAGCCTATACCGGAGACAATAGGTCTTCCTGGTGGGGTTTCTTGATTCTTATGGATCTTCGGTATTAGGTAGAATGTTGCCGTCTTTGGTTTTGTTACCGTCAGATATTTTTTCTCTTTTTCATTGATAACCCCTTCATATGCGGCTTCCATGATCAACTTATTGTATTTCTTGTGGATGTTAGTGGTTGGATTATTGAACAATTTCACATAGCAGCTTGTATCTTTCAGTTGTTTGTATACTTCTTTTAGGTATAGTGTCAGGGGCCAAATTACAATGTTGCCACCCTTATCTGAGTTTCTAATGACAACTTCATCCCAATGTTGCATCTCTTGTAATGCTTGTCTCTCTTTGTAGGTTAGATTATTGATCTTGGGAGGTATGTTCAAACTAGTGATTTCATTGCAGACCATCTCATTGAATATGTCCAATTGGGGGGCATTTACATTTTGCGGTACAAAGGTAGATTTGTTATGGATTTTGTTTCTCCATTTTTTGTTCGTGCTTGGATCATTTTCATCCAATAAACTCTGTAAGTCTTGAATTGTTTGGATTTCCTCTGAATTCCAGCCCCATTCTGGTTCTTTATCTGTAAAGAATTTTTTTAGGAGTAGTTTACGTATGTACAGTTGAATGTCTTTTACGACTTCGAATTTATCTATTGTTTGTGATGGACAGAATGAAAGTCCCTTTGACAATAAACAGATATGGCTTTCTGAAAGTTGGATGTCTGATAAATTGATAACCCTTAGTGATTCAGACATATTTGGGAGAATGGACTGGGGGTCCTCTTGTATTGATTCCCATTCTTCTGGTGGTTCGATTGTTGGAATGTCCTCCCTCTGGCCGGCTTTTTGTTTTTTCCTCCCCCCTCTTCTGGTTTGTCTTCTTCCCCGCCTGATTCTAAAAAATCCTTCCTCTTGTTACGGCTGGATGATCGTGGGGCTAATGTTGATGTTCTATTGGGGATGGGAGTGGCTGTACCTGAGCTGCCTTCCTCTCCATCTGTGTCTGATACGTCACTCTCCACAATGGTTACCTTTGGGTTTTTGTTTGGCTGTCTGTAGAATGATCTGTTACGCCATTTATATACTCTGTTGTTACTGAAGTCATTGATATCTCTGTTTAATTTGCCTTGTTTGGTGTTTTTTAGTTCTAATTCATATCTGTCCAGTTCTTTCTGATAGGTTTTGTATGATTTTTCAAATTCTGAGTTATCTTGAAATTGTTTCAGTATTTCATTCTGTTCTTTTATTTTAGCTTCCAATAGGTCATATTCTGATTGGTCATTTTTCATGAGTATCTTCATTAGTTTGGTAGAACATTCTGAGAGTGCTTCCTCCCATTCTATACTGAGTTGTTGATTTTTAAATTCGTATGCCGGGAATAACTGAATTCTTAGACCTCTGGGTATGAGTTTCTTTTGGATGTATTTCTCGAAAAAATGGCGATTCCACCATACTTTATCTTGTTTAAACATGGTCTTATGTAATTCTCTAAGGGCTCCATCTAATGAAGTTACTGTGTTCTGTGGTTTAGAGATATTGCCATCCTCAAAGATTTCTTCTAGATCAGCTGCTCTTTTCTGCTGTCTATTTTGTCTATCTAGGTCCCATGGAAATGCCATATTCGTGGTTATTTTTGTGGAGGTCGGTGTGCTCTATTGCTCGAGAATTCTGGATAACCCAGATAGCTAAGACTATTGGAAACGAGTTTGAGCAATGGCACTACACTCAGACACACTCCCCAGTATTTCTATAGTGGTCAATACTTTTTCGTTAATATGAAATTAATCTATGCTGTTAGAGGGAGGGGTGCTACCGCACAACAATAGCATACAAACAAAAAGTGGAGGTGATAGAGTCACTTCCACAAAAGAATGCGGTTTTAGCACTCACTGTCTTAACCTCATGTGCGGCGTTTACTTCCAGAGTTTAAAACTTAACTTTTATTAGTTTAGTTAAAATAATTGGAGAAGGGGGAAAAAAGAAGGGGGAAACATAAACGATTAAAAACCTAGGATAAAGTAGTCTTGTATAGATTGTGTTATATGCAATAATCTATGTAAATAGGCCTTTGGGGTATGATAGCCCAGATAATTATATTACAGTATAATCTATACAGAAATCTCTGCGGTACACCGGTTTAATTCTATAAGACTGAGTTGATGTAGTGTAGGTTATTATAACAATACCCAGTAGAGAGTTACTTAAGCTCAGTTTGGTAGCACGGATGTCTTGTACAAAAAGAAATCAGTTAAATACTGATACAATATGTTTATGTATAAATATTGTTGTCATCCATCCTCTGAGACTTTAATTTATTTGAAATGATCTCTTACATATAGGATAATCTACACACAAAATGCTGGTTGTCTAGTGTAGGAAACGATAAATGTATTAGAGTACAGGGCTACTAAAATTCTCTAGAATATCTGAGATAAGATAGTTGCTGGTATTATTCTTCAGTTGTTTATTATTGTATCAATATAAGTCACTTAACAGGGGCTGTATTGTTGCTACTGCTATTTTTCCTTGCACTCTCTTTTATGTTTACTTATCATAGGGTTAATGTCAAGTAAATTGGTTTGTATGTATTATAGTATCCCAATGCCTCATATGTAGTTGCGTTTGACCCTCTGGTCTAAAGTGGTTTTGTGTTGAGAATAAGCTAGGATATAGTGTAATCAAGCTATTATTCTTTCAAGTTTACATATATCTTACTCAATTCTATTTCGTAATAGCTAAGTGTATATTAGAGAAGCCCTAGCTATTCTGTATTTTCACGTCAACTAGTGATGTGCTATTCAGCATACAAGGTAACTTTATTTTTGTAAGGCAGGGATTTAGTTACTATTCCTGTGCAAATCCCAATACACTGTTAAATAGTGTTATTGGTTATTGGTATGATTAAATCAGAATATTGTGGTGTAATAGTACCACTACACAGCGTAGAATATACAGGTCTTGTTTTGTGCATAAGTTGTGATTTCTGAACTTCATTAAAGTTTTAACAGTGCTGCTTACAATATTGTGCAGCACCTGAAGTGATTGTTATAGTGAGTTATACTTTACTGAGTTCGAATTCCCTTAGCATAGATAGTATCACTTTAATGCATTCACAGTTAACATTTCATAACATTAAACATAAAAGGTAACTTTATTTTTGTGAAGCAGAAATTTAGTTACTATTATTGTGCAAACCCCAATACACTGTTAAATAGTGTTATTGGTTGTTGGTATGGTTAAATCAGAATATTGTGGTGTAATAGTACCACTGCACAGTGTGAAATATATAGGTCTGTATTTTATGCATCAGTTGTGATTTCTGAACTTCATTAAAGTTTTAACAGTACTGTTTATAATGTTATGCAGCGCCTGAAGTGATTGTTATAGTGAGTTATACTTTACTGAGTTCGAATTCTCTGAGTATAGATAGTATCACTTTAATGTATTCACAGTTAACATTTCAGATGTAAAATTCTGTTCCCCAAACGAACCGTAATGTGGTTAATTTTAATTTATTTAGGCAGCAATCGTGTGCCTGCAGGGAGCTCGCTATATGTAACTCAATACTCTGTTACTATTTGCGCTTTAGTACACTTATGTAATATAATAGCTCTTGTTGTAACTATAATTTTATTGTACACAAAATAGTATCACGCTACCAGCGTGTAGTTTGTTATGTTGGTCTGTTATTGTGAATCTATCTCATAATTCTTAGTCTGAATTAGCAGTTATCTATGCTATTATTGGCTATGTTTGTAGTCTAAATTAGCCCAGTTACCCTTATAGATACCCCATATCATCTTTAACCATCTTGTAACCATTAGTCGTCAATATGTTACTAGTAAGTTATAAAAGGTTATGACTTTAGGTTACTGGTATAGACGGTATTAGTTAATGAGTATCCCTTTCAAAAGTTTCCTAAGTCGTGTACCACGCTGACAACCTATTGGTACCGGTGGGCCCCAATAATCGTAACCGACTACTTCTTCCTAATTTTTAAAAAAAGAGCTTAACAATGCTCTATCTCTACACCTAACGCGTTTCACCCGTATAGGGCTTTATCAAAGGCGGCGGGCCGCCCGTCTCTGAGAAATTTAAACCCGGTATGAACCGGAAGTTCCGCCTTAGAAATTTTCTGATTCGGCAAATCTATCTGTCAATCAAGTCCTCATTTTTTCTGGTTGTGGGTCCCGGATGTTGTTAAGGAGGATTTGAATATGTCGGCTTAAGGTGGAATGTATTGAAATAAAGTCAATTTGATGTACGTGTGTTGTTATGTATGTACATAGATTTGACAATCCATTCCGATATACTACCATCCATGACAAATTAGTTTAATTGTATCTTGAACAATTTATATTCCTTCAATGTAATAATATATATGTCTCTTTATATTGAGCTGTATGTAGCCAGATTGTGATGAGGTCCTCGGATCGTATATCCTTTTCCATGTTTATAGTCTATGGATGAGGGTACCAGTTTAAAGATTGACTAGTTGAGTGACATCCTCACTCATATCTTGAGATGACCGTATCTGTATAGGTTCTTTACTTGTTTGTGAGTCCTCAGTATTTTACTAAAATTTTATATTTAGATAAAGAGATCTTGAGTGGCTAATCAAATAATGATTTTAAATGTGATATCACTTATTCAGATGTGTGATGTTCTCGTACTTGCTTCAAGTGTTTTGAGAGATTTATATCAGGGAAATAGTTGCTAAAATGGAATAGGAGTGAGTAACAAGAGAAATTGTGTTACGACAAGAGAATTAATGATTTTCTATATTTTTGATTTTTTATATTTTTTAATTTGTATATATGTGCTTTTTTATATATATCCCATAATTGTCCTTGTTCTATGAAGACATATGACTAGTGATTTCATGTGAAATAATAAATAATGAAAAGTGTGCTGACCATATGTGCTATTAATGGCATGATGTTTTGGTGATTAGATGTGAATGGTGCACAGTGTGATGTGTCTTAAGCACATCACTAGTTGACGTGAAAATACAGAATAGCTAGGGCTTCTCTAATATACACTTAGCTATTATGAAATAGAATTGAGTAAGATATATGTAAACTTGAAAGAATAATAGCTTGATTACACTATATCCTAGCTTATTCTCAACACAAAACCACTTTAGACCAGAGGGTCAAACGCAACTACATATGAGGCATTGGGATACTATAATACATACAAACCAATTTACTTGACATTAACCCTATGATAAGTAAACATAAAAGAGAGTGCAAGGAAAAATAGCAGTAGCAACAATACAGCCCCTGTTAAGTGACTTATATTGATACAATAATAAACAACTGAAGAATAATACCAGCAACTATCTTATCTCAGATATTCTAGAGAATTTTAGTAGCCCTGTACTCTAATACATTTATCGTTTCCTACACTAGACAACCAGCATTTTGTGTGTAGATTATCCTATATGTAAGAGATCATTTCAAATAAATTAAAGTCTCAGAGGATGGATGACAACAATATTTATACATAAACATATTGTATCAGTATTTAACTGATTTCTTTTTGTACAAGACATCCGTGCTACCAAACTGAGCTTAAGTAACTCTCTACTGGGTATTGTTATAATAACCTACACTACATCAACTCAGTCTTATAGAATTAAACCGGTGTACCGCAGAGATTTCTGTATAGATTATACTGTAATATAATTATCTGGGCTATCATACCCCAAAGGCCTATTTACATAGATTATTGCATATAACACAATCTATACAAGACTACTTTATCCTAGGTTTTTAATCGTTTATGTTTCCCCCTTCTTTTTTCCCCCTTCTCCAATTATTTTAACTAAACTAATAAAAGTTAAGTTTTAAACTCTGGAAGTAAACGCCGCACATGAGGTTAAGACAGTGAGTGCTAAAACCGCATTCTTTTGTGGAAGTGACTCTATCACCTCCACTTTTTGTTTGTATGCTATTGTTGTGCGGTAGCACCCCTCCCTCTAACAGCATAGATTAATTTCATATTAACGAAAAAGTATTGACCACTATAGAAATACTGGGGAGTGTGTCTGAGTGTAGTGCCATTGCTCAAACTCGTTTCCAATAGTCTTAGCTATCTGGGTTATCCAGAATTCTCGAGCAATAGAGCACACCGACCTCCACAAAAATAACCACGAATATGGCATTTCCATGGGACCTAGATAGACAAAATAGACAGCAGAAAAGAGCAGCTGATCTAGAAGAAATCTTTGAGGATGGCAATATCTCTAAACCACAGAACACAGTAACTTCATTAGATGGAGCCCTTAGAGAATTACATAAGACCATGTTTAAACAAGATAAAGTATGGTGGAATCGCCATTTTTTCGAGAAATACATCCAAAAGAAACTCATACCCAGAGGTCTAAGAATTCAGTTATTCCCGGCATACGAATTTAAAAATCAACAACTCAGTATAGAATGGGAGGAAGCACTCTCAGAATGTTCTACCAAACTAATGAAGATACTCATGAAAAATGACCAATCAGAATATGACCTATTGGAAGCTAAAATAAAAGAACAGAATGAAATACTGAAACAATTTCAAGATAACTCAGAATTTGAAAAATCATACAAAACCTATCAGAAAGAACTGGACAGATATGAATTAGAACTAAAAAACACCAAACAAGGCAAATTAAACAGAGATATCAATGACTTCAGTAACAACAGAGTATATAAATGGCGTAACAGATCATTCTACAGACAGCCAAACAAAAACCCAAAGGTAACCATTGTGGAGAGTGACGTATCAGACACAGATGGAGAGGAAGGCAGCTCAGGTACAGCCACTCCCATCCCCAATAGAACATCAACATTAGCCCCACGATCATCCAGCCGTAACAAGAGGAAGGATTTTTTAGAATCAGGCGGGGAAGAAGACAAACCAGAAGAGGGGGGAGGAAAAAACAAAAAGCCGGCCAGAGGGAGGACATTCCAACAATCGAACCACCAGAAGAATGGGAATCAATACAAGAGGACCCCCAGTCCATTCTCCCAAATATGTCTGAATCACTAAGGGTTATCAATTTATCAGACATCCAACTTTCAGAAAGCCATATCTGTTTATTGTCAAAGGGACTTTCATTCTGTCCATCACAAACAATAGATAAATTCGAAGTCGTAAAAGACATTCAACTGTACATACGTAAACTACTCCTAAAAAAATTCTTTACAGATAAAGAACCAGAATGGGGCTGGAATTCAGAGGAAATCCAAACAATTCAAGACTTACAGAGTTTATTGGATGAAAATGATCCAAGCACGAACAAAAAATGGAGAAACAAAATCCATAACAAATCTACCTTTGTACCGCAAAATGTAAATGCCCCCCAATTGGACATATTCAATGAGATGGTCTGCAATGAAATCACTAGTTTGAACATACCTCCCAAGATCAATAATCTAACCTACAAAGAGAGACAAGCATTACAAGAGATGCAACATTGGGATGAAGTTGTCATTAGAAACTCAGATAAGGGTGGCAACATTGTAATTTGGCCCCTGACACTATACCTAAAAGAAGTATACAAACAACTGAAAGATACAAGCTGCTATGTGAAATTGTTCAATAATCCAACCACTAACATCCATAAGAAATACAATAAGTTGATCATGGAAGCCGCATATGAAGGGGTTATCAATGAAAAAGAGAAAAAATATCTGACGGTAACAAAACCAAAGACGGCAACATTCTACCTAATACCGAAGATCCATAAGAATCAAGAAACCCCACCAGGAAGACCTATTGTCTCCGGTATAGGCTGCCTCACTGAAAGAGCAAGCGAATATATAGACTTTCGCTTAAGAGACTATGTTGCAGAGCTCCCCTCATACGTTCAAGATACCATGCAGGTCCTTCAGAGACTCAACAACATCTCTTTGAACAAATCAACATGGCTGGTAACAACGGATGTTGAGTCATTATATACATCAATTCAACATAAGGATGGTTTACAAGCAGTCCGCTACTTCCTAGAACAAAAATCTGAAGAGGGCAAACCACATGACGATTTCATCCTTAATCTACTGGAATTTGTATTAACCAACAATACATTCATCTTCGATAACCAACACTATTTACAGGTCCGGGGCACTGCCATGGGCACTGCCTGTGCCCCGACCTATGCCAATCTCTTTTTAGGATGGTGGGAGGCAGAAGAAGTTTTCTCTGATACAAACAATCTATACACAGACCTTATACCCATGTGGATAAGGTACATAGATGACATCTTCTTCATCTGGGAAGGAACCCAAGAAGAACTTCTGACATTCTTAAATATATTGAATAGGAACAACTTGAACATTAAACTTACTTATGAAGCAAGCCAAAGTGAAATAAATTTCTTAGACCTTACCATCAAAAAAGATCCTGAAGGCAACATCCAAACAGATCTGTATAGAAAACATACAGCAACCAATAGCATCCTACACAGTACAAGTGCGCATGCACCAGGCACCATCCGAGGTTTACCAACGGGTGAATTTCTCAGAACCAGGAGAAACTGCTCGGAAGATACCACATTTCAAATACGAGCCAAACAAGTGTCCTCCCGGCTAATAGAAAGAGGCTACAGTAAAAGGAAGATCAAACAAGCCAAATATAGAGCCCAGAGAACAAAAAGACAAGAACTATTACAAAAAAAGACCAAAACTAATGATAATAAACCTAGGTTGGTCCTTACATATAATTCACAAACCTCGCAAATAGTACAAATTATATCAAAACACTGGGATATTTTAATGACTGATCCCACACTGAAAAGATGCTTAGGAAACAAACCTGCTATAAGTTACAGACGAACCAAAAATCTAAAAGACCTACTAACCAGTAGTCATTTCCAACCAAAGAAAACAAAAACTGCATTTAATCCAGGAAGTCACAAATGTGGAAACTGCAGCACTTGTAAATACATCAAGAAAACCACGAACATCATAGATCGTTTTGGCACAATACATAAAATTAGGAGATATATCAGTTGCCAGAGCGAAGGGATAATCTATGTACTTCAATGCACATGTGACAAATACTATGTCGGCATGACGACCAGAAAATTAAGAACCAGAGTAATGGAACATCTAAGGAACATCAAGAATGCAAGAAAGGACAAACTGGATGGAAAATCCATCACTACTGTAGCAACACACTTCTTGGAATACCACAACTCAAAACAAGAAGATTTGGTTTGTTGTGGCATAGAAAAAGTGAGCCTAGGGATAAGAGGAGGAGATCTTGAAACTGCTCTATTAAGAGCAGAGAGCAGATGGATATACCTACTCAACTCAGTATATCCAACAGGCCTCAATGAACAAAATAATTATTTCACATTTTTATAAAACATGGAGAGAAGGACCAATTACTGATTTGGCTCCCCAAAGAAACATCTTAGGCAAATATATACTCTTTATAAAAACTCCAATCTAATTAACAATGGGGAATTAACTACAAAAATCATACTGAAATGATGAGAAGTCACCATTTTTCGAAGACGAACTATAATCATGTCTAGATTACAAGAGACATTAATATAAAACAACATACTACCAGGAGTGAGATTAAAATGAGAGTTATCACGTTAATTGGATCGAATAAAAATTCACAGAAGATACCTTATGGAGATAAAAAACTTTTAAGCATAAGGACAACAAATTGAGAACGGTGACACCTTGCACCAAACCAACACCCATCGGTTAATTTTTCTATAAGCAACCCCCACTTAGGGAACATTTGGTATATTAAATCACTATCACAAATTTCCTATGCTACACAAGTATAGGAATTTTACTTTCCCTTTTCTTTAAACAAAAACTGGAGCATAATAATTTTGTCATCACTCTATAACACTGTATTATCCATCTACTATGGGATATACACTCTCTCCACAACACTTTGAGACACATAACACCCACTATTATAAATTAATAAACATCTTTCAAATAAACATTGTCACTCACTTCACTAATCACTTAGAAAATACTTTTTGACACTTTGTATGTTGATTTTGCCATTACATGGGATTTGGGTTTATTTATTTACTTTTTGAAGATTTCTATTTGTTTAAGACACATCACACTGTGCACCATTCACATCTAATCACCAAAACATCATGCCATTAATAGCACATATGGTCAGCACACTTTTCATTATTTATTATTTCACATGAAATCACTAGTCATATGTCTTCATAGAACAAGGACAATTATGGGATATATATAAAAAAGCACATATATACAAATTAAAAAATATAAAAAATCAAAAATATAGAAAATCATTAATTCTCTTGTCATAACACAATTTCTCTTGTTACTCACTCCTATTCCATTTTAGCAACTATTTCCCTGATATAAATCTCTCAAAACACTTGAAGCAAGTACGAGAACATCACACATCTGAATAAGTGATATCACATTTAAAATCATTATTTGATTAGCCACTCAAGATCTCTTTATCTAAATATAAAATTTTAGTAAAATACTGAGGACTCACAAACAAGTAAAGAACCTATACAGATACGGTCATCTCAAGATATGAGTGAGGATGTCACTCAACTAGTCAATCTTTAAACTGGTACCCTCATCCATAGACTATAAACATGGAAAAGGATATACGATCCGAGGACCTCATCACAATCTGGCTACATACAGCTCAATATAAAGAGACATATATATTATTACATTGAAGGAATATAAATTGTTCAAGATACAATTAAACTAATTTGTCATGGATGGTAGTATATCGGAATGGATTGTCAAATCTATGTACATACATAACAACACACGTACATCAAATTGACTTTATTTCAATACATTCCACCTTAAGCCGACATATTCAAATCCTCCTTAACAACATCCGGGACCCACAACCAGAAAAAATGAGGACTTGATTGACAGATAGATTTGCCGAATCAGAAAATTTCTAAGGCGGAACTTCCGGTTCATACCGGGTTTAAATTTCTCAGAGACGGGCGGCCCGCCGCCTTTGATAAAGCCCTATACGGGCGAAACGCGTTAGGTGTAGAGATAGAGCATTGTTAAGCTCTTTTTTTAAAAATTAGGAAGAAGTAGTCGGTTACGATTATTGGGGCCCACCGGTACCAATAGGTTGTCAGCGTGGTACACGACTTAGGAAACTTTTGAAAGGGATACTCATTAACTAATACCGTCTATACCAGTAACCTAAAGTCATAACCTTTTATAACTTACTAGTAACATATTGACGACTAATGGTTACAAGATGGTTAAAGATGATATGGGGTATCTATAAGGGTAACTGGGCTAATTTAGACTACAAACATAGCCAATAATAGCATAGATAACTGCTAATTCAGACTAAGAATTATGAGATAGATTCACAATAACAGACCAACATAACAAACTACACGCTGGTAGCGTGATACTATTTTGTGTACAATAAAATTATAGTTACAACAAGAGCTATTATATTACATAAGTGTACTAAAGCGCAAATAGTAACAGAGTATTGAGTTACATATAGCGAGCTCCCTGCAGGCACACGATTGCTGCCTAAATAAATTAAAATTAACCACATTACGGTTCGTTTGGGGAACAGAATTTTACATCTGAAATGTTAACTGTGAATACATTAAAGTGATACTATCTATACTCAGAGAATTCGAACTCAGTAAAGTATAACTCACTATAACAATCACTTCAGGCGCTGCATAACATTATAAACAGTACTGTTAAAACTTTAATGAAGTTCAGAAATCACAACTGATGCATAAAATACAGACCTATATATTTCACACTGTGCAGTGGTACTATTACACCACAATATTCTGATTTAACCATACCAACAACAAATAACACTATTTAACAGTGTATTGGGGTTTGCACAATAATAGTAACTAAATTTCTGCTTCACAAAAATAAAGTTACCTTTTATGTTTAATGTTATGAAATGTTAACTGTGAATGCATTAAAGTGATACTATCTATGCTAAGGGAATTCGAACTCAGTAAAGTATAACTCACTATAACAATCACTTCAGGTGCTGCACAATATTGTAAGCAGCACTGTTAAAACTTTAATGAAGTTCAGAAATCACAACTTATGCACAAAACAAGACCTGTATATTCTACACTGTGTAGTGGTACTATTACACCACAATATTCTGATTTAATCATACCAATAACCAATAACACTATTTAACAGTGTATTGGGATTTGCACAGGAATAGTAACTAAATCCCTGCCTTACAAAAATAAAGTTACCTTGTATGCTGAATAGCACATCACTAGTTGACGTGAAAATACAGAATAGCTAGGGCTTCTCTAATATACACTTAGCTATTACGAAATAGAATTGAGTAAGATATATGTAAACTTGAAAGAATAATAGCTTGATTACACTATATCCTAGCTTATTCTCAACACAAAACCACTTTAGACCAGAGGGTCAAACGCAACTACATATGAGGCATTGGGATACTATAATACATACAAACCAATTTACTTGACATTAACCCTATGATAAGTAAACATAAAAGAGAGTGCAAGGAAAAATAGCAGTAGCAACAATACAGCCCCTGTTAAGTGACTTATATTGATACAATAATAAACAACTGAAGAATAATACCAGCAACTATCTTATCTCAGATATTCTAGAGAATTTTAGTAGCCCTGTACTCTAATACATTTATCGTTTCCTACACTAGACAACCAGCATTTTGTGTGTAGATTATCCTATATGTAAGAGATCATTTCAAATAAATTAAAGTCTCAGAGGATGGATGACAACAATATTTATACATAAACATATTGTATCAGTATTTAACTGATTTCTTTTTGTACAAGACATCCGTGCTACCAAACTGAGCTTAAGTAACTCTCTACTGGGTATTGTTATAATAACCTACACTACATCAACTCAGTCTTATAGAATTAAACCGGTGTACCGCAGAGATTTCTGTATAGATTATACTGTAATATAATTATCTGGGCTATCATACCCCAAAGGCCTATTTACATAGATTATTGCATATAACACAATCTATACAAGACTACTTTATCCTAGGTTTTTAATCGTTTATGTTTCCCCCTTCTTTTTTCCCCCTTCTCCAATTATTTTAACTAAACTAATAAAAGTTAAGTTTTAAACTCTGGAAGTAAACGCCGCACATGAGGTTAAGACAGTGAGTGCTAAAACCGCATTCTTTTGTGGAAGTGACTCTATCACCTCCACTTTTTGTTTGAGCGCTATTTTGAACTTGCGTGCAATCCCGCCCCCTGCACATGAACAGGCAATCATGCGCGGGCAGGAACTGTCAATCTCCCCGGCCAGACTAGACCGTGGAGATTGAATTTCTCCACCTCTAAGGTGGTGAAAGGTTTGGAAAGCAGCGTTCTGATGACCGCTGCTTGTTAAATACGGCGATCAGGTTCTCTTGTGAGAACCTGCAGCCGTAGGGGCTCAAAGGCTAACGAAAGCCTTTTGATAACTCGACCCCTTAGAGTGAAACAACATAAAATAATATTTCCAGTAATTTAACACTTCCTCTAGAGAGCTTGGAATTTATTTTGCAGACTTCAGAACCCTGAACATAAAAAACTGCCAAAAAAGTGAAGGGATTCTGTAATATATAGTATGTCTCTGAGAAAAAAACATTTTAAAGACTATGCCCCAGGACTGCAAAACAATACAATTACATAGTAGATGAGGTTGAAAAAAAGACAGAAGTCCACCAATTCAACCTATACAAATCTTAATATACAATCTATACAAATCATTTAACACAAGCAATCATATCCCTGAATTTTGTTTCAAGCCAGAAATGTATCCAAACCATATTTAAATGTATCTAAGGTATTGACATTTACTACCTACTTGTTAATGAGTTCCACAATTTGATTGTTCTTTCAGTGAAAAAACATTTACGTTGCTGGAGATTAAATCTCCTTTCTTCCAGCCTTAAATTGTGACCTCTTGTCACAAACTATTTTCTTGGAATAAACAGAGCTTTCCCCATCTCTGTATATGGGCCTTGTATATATTTACATAAAGTAATCATGTCACCTCTCAGGCACCTTTTTTCTAGAGAAAACAGACCCAGTTTGGCTAGACTCTCCTCATAGCTTAAATTATCCATTCCCCTTGTTAGTTTTGCGGCCCTTCTCTAAACTTTTTCCAAGTCTGCAATGTCTTATTTTTTTTTAGATTGGTCCCCAGAACTTCACTCAATACTCAAGGTCTTACTAGAGATTTATATAGTGACATAATTATGCTTTCCTCATTTGAATCAATGCTAGTATCTTATTAGCCTTAGAAGCCACTGCCCTGCATTGTGTACCCATCTTTTTGTCCACCCATAATGTATAATCTATTTACTACTTCACTGACAATTCAGACTGTAGTCAATCTTATTGTGCCCCCTTTGATGGATGCCAAAGGGGGCGCCATATGATTGGTTACAGCCTGAATCGTCAGTGAAGTAGGAAAAAGACTATCAGTTAGCAGCGGAGGAACAGTAAGAAATAGGAAAACATGAAATGGCAATTCATTAAAAAAAATAACGTTTCCAAAGCCTTTCATGAATGAAAGTCCATATGTTTTAGATTATGATTACAAATATTGTAACCTAAAAAGGTAATGTTTACCTGTCCCTATAATCTAGCTCTTATTTTTTTTAAGCATTTATGTAATGAAAAGCTTAATTGCTGATACATACAATGAATATATAAAAAAATAGTTTTAGGACCATTTTAAACAAATTAAGAATTGCTTGCTGATTTCAACAATTTGTGTACATAAGTAAGCATACATGACTTTCCTTCTCTCTCATTATTTCCTTTATAAATACTGTATTGCTTTGTGATCACTGATGGAAATAAAAACAGTGAACTCTCACCATGGAGAAAAATCCTGCTCACAGAGGTACCGAACTAACGTATAGTACAATGGCATTGTGTCAGTGTCCTGTTAGAAATACAAAAGAGATAAAAGAACGGCGTCTCCTAGTGTAGCCAATAAAAAAATAATCATAGGAGATAAATGGTAAACACAATATCCAAAGGCAAAGATAATGCCTAGACGAGCAAGCTGAGAACTCTCACAGGCCCATTTATCAAGCTCCGTATGGAGCTTGAAGGGCCGTGTTTCTGGCGAGTCTTCAGACTCGCCAGAAACACAAGTTATGAAGCAGCGGTCTAAAGACCGCTGCTTCATAACCCTGTCCGCCTGCTCTGAGCAGGCGGACAGGAACCGCCGGAAATCAACCCGATCGAATACGATCGGGTTGATTGACAGCTCCCTGCTGGCGGCCGATTGGCCGCGAGTCAGCAGGGGGCGGCGTTGCACCAGCAGCTCTTGTGAGCTGCTGGTGCAATGTTAAATGTGGAGAGCGTATTGCTCTCCGCATTTAGCGAGGTCTTGCGGACCTGATCCGCAGTGTCGGATCAGGTCCGCAAGCCCTTTGATAAATGGGCCCCCATATATATATATTATCTATCTTCTATCATCTTGTGTAAATACTGTCTACAAGATCCGTATTGTATTAAATTAGAATCTCATGCCTTATGTATATTTTGAGAGTCCCCTATTGAGATCTATATACACGCATCAGGTTATATTTTTACAGGTATCGTGTTTGTTACATATGATGGTTTTTTTGTATTTTGTATTGTGATTGAACAACTGTATTATATATGAATCTATTAACACTAAGTCCTAATTTTTTGGTATCTCAAAGTTTCTAACTGTTATCATGCAAATGGTTAATTAACACGACATCTGGTGGGTTGGGATTTGAACTTACTAGCGTAATGCATTCTAACAACCAGGAATAACCATAAACAATGATGGAGGCATTTTCTAACAGCCAGGAATAACCATAAACAATGATGGGGGCATTACTGTTGTTATTATGTTTAATTCATTTTAAAATATTAGAGCAATTAGGATTAAGAAATGAGTAAATCATACAAGGTTAATGGTACACTTAAGGGTGCTTCTGTGCTTAAAGTGAATGTCAATTTTGATGCTAAAGTGCCCGTTTTTTAAAAATTCGATTAAAAACAGGGGCACTTTAATTCATCAAAATTTACATTTCACTCCTGTTGTGAAAAAAAAACTTACCTTTTAAACTTGACAGCAGCATCAGCTTCCTCCACCCGTCGCAAAGCCTCTTCCTGGGTCTAAAATTAGGAATCTGGCTTCCTCCAATCACGGCGTTGAATCAGACACTGATTCCCCCTGGGGGGAAGCCGTGATTGGAGGATGACCTATCCATCATTTCTGATGTCAGAAATGGCTTGCAACAACCGGAGGAAGCTGGAGCTGCTGTCAAGTTTAAAAGGTAAGGTTTTTTTTCCCAACAGGAGTGAAATGTAAATTTTGATGAATTAAAGTGCCCCTGTTTTAATTGAATTTTTAAAAACCGGGCACCTTAGCATCAAAATTGACATTCACTTTAACCTCTACTGGAACACACAGTGTGATATTGATACTTGGTAGCAACCACAGCAAATTCCTTCAAATTAGTCAACCTCAGTTTGTAGAGTAATTGATCATGTTTTACTTCTTACAGATTCATTATTATTAAAAGTTAACTATTGTCTAACTTTTCTGTGAAGCATGAAAGGATGTCATACTTTTACCTCTAGAAAACACACATTTTCTATTACGCTCTCTGCAGCAATATTTGACCATTCATAACATTACAGATTTATAGAAATGTTTAAAAAGATCTACAATACACATTCATATGGGTCGAGCCATACATAGATTTTGCAAGCTATTAAAAAATTCAACCAAAAGATGAGATACTTGTCTGCACACATATAGTACAAATCAGAGAGCAGAGGGGCTTTCTAACCACAGCATATGTAGCCACTGGAAAAATCCCCCACTCCTTTTCCTGGTGGCTTGGCTGCTCAATATAACAACTCAATAGCTTGCCCTGTTCAAGCTCACATAAATGAACTACACATACAGCTTACACCTTTGTCTAATCTCCATGGTAACTATAGCTGCTTTCCTGATAAGGTGAGTATACAAACTTCACGTGATTTCTATCATTAGATACACTGTGGTCCATGCAACTTGATATAATAGGGAACACTCTTCTGACCTACTACACTCTATGTGATAGGGGGTCTGTTCTCCAGCAACCATGGGGTTAACTTCTCAGTTGCGTCTTCCTAAAATCTTATAAGCCAATCCTACTTCTCCCCCAACTCTTAGTGCTTCTTTCTGCAAGGTTCTTGTGTAGTCCAAAAAACAGCCACCCTTACCCCTCAGCCACTACATGCATCACTTCATATATTGCTTGCATTAGAATTAGAAAAAACATGCATATAGGGAGGAGATGCAGATGTGCCCCAGGTACACATGTTTCTTCTCCTACATGTAAACAGCTGGTGGCCTTACAGGGAGTGCAGAATTATTAGGCAAGTTGTATTTTTGAGGATTAATTTTATTATTGAACAACAACCATGTTCTCAATGAACCCAAAAAACTCATTAATATTAAAGCTGAATATTTTTGGAAGTAGTTTTTAGTTTGTTTTTAGTTTTAGCTATTTTAGGGGGATATCTGTGTGTGCAGGTGACTATTACTGTGCATAATTATTAGGCAACTTAACAAAAAACAAATATATACCCATTTCAATTATTTATTTTTACCAGTGAAACCAATATAACATCTCAACATTCACAAATATACATTTCTGACATTCAAAAACAAAACAAAAACAAATCAGTGACCAATATAGCCACATTTCTTTGCAAGGACACTCAAAAGCCTGCCATCCATGGATTCTGTCAGTGTTTTGATCTGTTCACCATCAACATTGCGTGCAGCAGCAACCACAGCCTCCCAGACACTGTTCAGAGAGGTGTACTGTTTTCCTTCCTTGTAAATCTCAAATTTGATGATGGACCACAGGTTCTCAATGGGGTTCAGATCAGGTGAACAAGGAGGCCATGTCATTAGATTTTCTTCTTTTATACCCTTTCTTGCCAGCCACGCTGTGGAGTACTTAGACACGTGTGATGGAGCATTGTCCTGCATGAAAATCATGTTTTTCTTGAAGGATGCAGACTTCTTCCTGTACCACTGCTTGAAGAAGGTGTCTTCCAGAAACTGGCAGTAGGACTGGGAGTTGAGCTTGTCTCCATCCTCAACCCGAAAAGGCCCCACAAGCTCATCTTTGATGATACCAGCCCAAACCAGTACTCCACCTCCACCTTGCTGGCGTCTGAGTCGGACTGGAGCTCTCTGCCCTTTACCAATCCAGCCACGGGCCCATCCATCTTGCCCATCAAGACTCACTCTCATTTCATCAGTCCATAAAACCTTAGAAAAATCAGTCTTGAGATATTTCTTGGCCCAGTCTTGACGTTTCAGCTTGTGTGTCTTGTTCAGTGGTGGTCGTCTTTCAGCCTTTCTTACCTTGGCCATGTCTCTGAGTATTGCACACCTTGTGCTTTTGGGCACTCCAGTGATGTTGCAGCTCTGAAATATGGCCAAACTGGTGGCAAGTGGCATCTTGGCAGCTGCACGCTTGACTTTTCTCAGTTCATGGGCAGTTATTTTGCGCCTTGGTTTTTCCACACGCTTCTTGCGACCCTGTTGACTATTTTGAATGAAACGCTTGATTGTTCGATGATCACGCTTCAGAAGCTTTGCAATTTTAAGAGTGCTGCATCCCTCTGCAAGATATCTCACTATTTTTGACTTTTCTGAGCCTGTCAAGTCCTTCTTTTGACCCATTTTGCCAAAGGAAAGGAAGTTGCCTAATAATTATGCACACCTGATATAGGGTGTTGATGTCATTAGACCACACCCCTTCTCATTACAGAGATGCACATCACCTAATATGCTTAATTGGTAGTAGGCTTTCGAGCCTATACAGCTTGGAGTAAGACAACATGCATAAAGAGGATGATGTGGTCAAAATACTCATTTGCCTAATAATTCTGCACTCCCTGTAGTTCATGTTTTTTTGGCCATTGGCTTGCTGTTCAAACCTTAGGGAAATAAATAACATTGAGTCAATTGCTGCTCTGCTCAGCTTCTCCATGGAAACATAGAAATCTAAGAGGCACTTGAATTCTTCTTGAGTTGAAAAACACTGCTACTCTACACAGTTCTGACACTCATGTTCCACTCATTTCATAATTCATAATTATCACTACCACAGTCACATTTGATATCAACACTTTTGCTGTTGGTGCACTATAGGTGAAAAATATGTGTCCATTTAGCTAAGAGGCCAAATATGTAGACTTCTGAGTAAAATAAGTCATTTGTTTATATATAATAGAAGAGCAGCTTAGCCTATAAGAATTAGTGATACACAATTCTACAATAGAAATTGGACAGCTTCCCATTAATCATTATTTATTAAAGCAAGAAGGAAAATATTAAAAGCTTAAACACATTGGCATTCTTTATATTTTCATGCACTTTTTATATTTACTTAAGGCTAGGGTAGATAGGTATCCAGTATTTAACCATGCAGTATGGTATGTAACTGTATATTCAGCAAAATATCTGTAAAATATCTGGATACAACTAAGTTCCCACGGGAATAGGGCCCTCAACCCCCCCCCCTGTATTTGTCTATAAAACTTTGTATTTTATTGTATTGTTTCTCCATTGTACTGTTATCCTTGTACCCATGTACAGCGCTGCGGAATCTGTTGGCGCTTTATAAATAAAGAATAATAATAAAGTTGTATCTAAGGTTTGAGGAAGGCACAATTTGTATCAGATTTCAGAGCCATGGGTCTGTTGTGAAGTCTGGGTATTTAACTGTAAGGGGATTCAATGTCATGGGGCTGATCTGAGGTTTAATATGGTCATATGACTAACAGAAACTACAAGGCCATGGTGACTAATCTGTGGCCTTTTTGCAACCACACTGTCTACTTTCCCCTGACTAACTGTTGGTCTTTCAGCATTTTTGTAGAAAACAGCTGGGAATCCTTTACCCTGTTTTGAACATTTGAGTTATAACTGAAAATCCTGTCTTCGTTTTTGCCCTCGAACATCCATGTTTTTGAAAAGACATACTGTATGTATTTATTACTTCAAATACCAAGTGTATTTTATTAATGTACTTCTTGCATAGAACTATGTGTTTAATACATGGGATTATACACATGGTTTAAGTATGTACTGGTAATCCAGAGCAGAGATAAACAGAGATGGTGACACAATCAGGGGCAGCCTAAGTGTGTAGCTGTCAATTTAAAAAAACAACAACAACTGTATGGCCTATATAAATGGAGCATGTACAAAACATTTATGCAAAGAAAAATCTAGTGTATAATTCCCCTTTAGGTATTTACAAATCAGTAGCAGTTAAATGATAGGCCCTTTGAAAAGCTTAGTTGAATCAATTACCTAAGTATCCTTTGATGTTGCTAGATAGAATCAAATGTAAATAAACTGAGCCAGCCAATACTTGCAATAGCAAAAATTCTTCTAATAAATGTTCCAGTGACCTTCACACATATATTGTGCATGTCTTGTGTCCCCCTCATTCAAACATCACCCTTGCTCAGAGAGTAGGCAGTAGTTTGTATAAGGCAAATTGAATGCCACTTCTAATTCTCTGAGCAGGCGCAGTGTTTGAAAGGGTGCACAGGGCATTGCTGCATATGTGCGTATGTCACTGTAAAAGTAATCGTTTTTACTAGACGCATTTATGCTAATGTAAGTATATTGCAAAAATGATTTCATTTAAATCTAAAATGCACTCATTGACATTTACAATTTGCTGATTTAGTCCCTATAAGTATGAAGGCATTGCTCTGTCTCTGTGGAGTAAGTGGAACACATACACACATTTTAAATGTATTTTATAGCAAAAGAAGCCAACATATATAATGAATGTTTATTGCAATAAAATTTTTCTTTAATTAAACATTTTACTGCGTCATTAACCATTGAGATGGATGTCCCTTTAATAGGAACACAAACAATATTATCACCTTGTTAATGTACTGTAACGGTAACTTGTCACAACCGTATGTCTTAAAATAATGGCAATAAGTGAATGTTTTAATTCCAGGGACCATGTGTGCTTATTAAGTCACGATTTTTTTGGAGTATTATTTTAACCAACTGTCAGTATTTACTGTTTTTAGCTTAACATTTTTGTTTTATACAGAACATTCAGTATCCAATTTTAAACGTTTCTTGGAAAAACAGCATGAACTTCCTAAATAAATAGATGCTCCTACAGAGTCTTCAGTGTTCCCCTGTCTTCAAGAGACTATGCACAGCTGTTGTACAGCACACAATTCTCTAGACACATCCTGAGCTGTACAAATTCTGTTACCTATTTAGTCATGGACGATAAGTTATAGTAGAAAATCATGATGTGATGACACTTCCTAATTTAAAACATGCATATAAAATCATTCTGTTGTGCACAAATAACACTCCCTAATTAATACATAAACATTCATTGTAGAATCCTCTTTTTGGCCATTCTTTTACTAATGTTTTACAGGCTTGTGAAATCATTAGTTGACATTATTACAGGAGGTAGGGTAAATGTATGCAATTTCCGCAACTAAGGGAACTATTTACATGTCATTACAGAGATTTATGCCCCAACTAAAGTAGTAACTAACAATCTTCCGGGCCTAGATTACAAGTGGAGCGATACATTTTAATCACTCATGAGCGCTAATTGCGCTCAAGGTAAAAAAAATACCACTCTAAAGTTAGCACTGGTATTACAAGTTGAAAGTAAAAAGACACAAGCGAAAGACTCAGGCGCAATAACTTATATCCCTCTCCCCATAGACTTCTATAGGGCATGCTAAAGAAAGCCTTTTCTATTTATTGCTCGGTGCTAACCAGAAACTGCACTAAAGTCGAAGGTGTGTTAGGATACCCTCTATAAAAATATTCAATCCAGCCATTCTTCTGTATATAAATGAGAATACTTTATTCAGAAAATGAGTAAAAACTGCTGCATTAAAATAAAAAGAGGTGAGGACAGTGGTCCAAGTCTTAGCCTCCATTCATATGAAGGTGAGTTATTTACATTTTCAACTGGAAAAGTGGTTACATGACAGGCATGTGACATATAAGCTGAAGACTGGGAGCAGGTACCCGCAGTTAAAAGAGGACACCGCTATAGTGCTTCACATCAATAATCATGTTTTTATGAGACAAACATACTAGTAGCAGGATTCACAGTGAGATGAAACTACAAGTGACTTGATTCTCCTTATTTATAAGTCAATGAGCCAGGTGGAGTGGTCTGCTACAGAGCCATAGGGGTAGATTTAACAAGCAGTGGATGCTGCTTTCTATGCTCATTGAAACTGAAGTTAAGAAGTAGCGGTTGTACGACTGCTGATCCTTAACTTCCCCGCCACCTCCGCCCGCACTTGTTAAATCTACCCCATAGTATCACATATTTAAGAGACATACCACCTTGTATTTGTGTCTGGCATCTGAGAAGAGACTTTATTTGTTTATTATTATTATTTGTGCTCACTTATTCATGATAGTTTATTGTTGATTACTGCTTTAAGGTTTATACAACTGGATTTGTTTCATAAGGAATACTTCACATTCTTATGTTCTTCACAGAAAATGTTTATTTTTATTTTTAAATATATATTTCTATATATATCTGTATATATTTTTGTAATATATATATCTATTATATACCTATATATTTAAATGAATGAATGTGTATATATATATATACACACATGCAAATATATCTATATATCTTGTATATACATCATTAAGTAAGATCTGGGGCGCGATTACATATATGGTGCAGACTTCAGCACAAGCGCTGCAACCCGCGCCGCCCGTAATTTCACCTCGCACATCGGAGTATTATATATACCCCGCTGGCAGCTCATAAATAGCGGTAAGTCAGGTAAACTAGCGATGTCCAGAAATGTGCGTAAATACAAATTTCTGGAGTCGCCAGTGACTTACGGCACTTTAAAAACTGCTAAGAAAATAAGAAATCTCCCGTAAAAGTCTAAAACGCCTCCCAAAAATAAGCATGACACGTTAAAACCCCTATATCTGCAATCCCCCCTCTCACTACTAATAATAAATGTATTAACCCCTAGACCAACAACCCCCCACAACGCAATAAGCCTAATTAAACTATTAACCCCTATATCCGCCATAAAAACCACACCGCAAGTAATAACTAAATTATTAACCCCTAAATCCGCAAACCCCAATATCGCAAACTACCTATTAAAACTATTAACCCCTAATCCGCCATTAACCCACAATGCAATAAACCTATTAAAGTATTAACCGCTTATCCGCCATTAACCCACAACGCAATAAACCTATTAAAGTATTAAACCCTAAACCGCCAAAGCCCACAACGCAATAAACCTATTAAAGTATTAACCCCTAATCCGCCATTAACCCACAACGCAATAAACCTATTAAAGTATTAAACCCTAAACCGCCAAAGCCCACAACGCAATAAACCTATTAAAGTATTAACCCCTAATCCGCCATTAACCCACAACGCAACAAACCTATTAAAGTATTAACCCCTAAACCACCAAATTCCACAATGCAATAAACTTAATAAAGTATAACCCCTAAACTGCCAAAGCCCACAACGCAATAAACCTAATAAAGTATTAACCCCTTAACCGCCAAAGCCCACAATGCAATAAATCTAACCCCTAATCTAACCCCCCCCTATCCTAACCCCCCTAACCTAACACCCCCTAAATGAACCCAAATTACCTAATTTTCTAAATACTAAAGTTACTATTTAATTAAAAAAAACTAACACTACTTTAAAAATACAAATGAACTAAGTATAAATTAAAGGGACAGTCTAATCAAAATTCTGGAGTTGACTGTCCCTTTAAGCTACAATTACAGAAAATAAAAAAATCTAGGATTACAGAAAATAAAAAAAAAATTACCAAATTTTAAAAAATTATACCTAATTCCTATGAAAATAACCCCCCCAAATAAAAACACCCCTAATAAACTACCAGTAGCCCTTAAAAGGGCTTTTTGCAGGGCATTGCCCCAAGATAATTAGCTCTTTTACAAGAAAATACACAAAGCCCCCCCCACTAACAGTAAAACCCCACACCCACCAAACCCCCCAAATAAAATAACCTAACACTAAAAACCCTATACTACCTATTGCCCTGAAAAAGGCATTTGCTGGACATTGCCCTTAAAAGGGCATTCAGCTCTTTTACTGCCCACCCTATCTAAATAAAATAAAAATAAAACCCCTTAAAAAAAACCTAAGTCTAAGCCCCAGGTTGCTACTCACCATTCCTGAAGTCCGGCGGAAAAGGTACTGTTCTATGCGGTGAAGTCTTCTTCCAAGCGGCAACCTCTTCTTTCTTCTTCCTGGAACATCCTTCGCAGAGCGGAGCTAAAAACTGAAGACCGCGGAGCTGAAAACCGGCGATCCCTGGAACTGAAGACCAGCGACTGCGGAGCCATGGAGCGTGGAGGATCCTCTTCGTACGATCTTTGCCGCACACTGGATAGGGAATTCAAGGGACGCGATTAAAAATGGTGTCCCTTGAATTCCTATTGGCTGATTTGATACTTCAAATTCAAATCAGCCAATAGGATGAAAACTACTCAAATCCTATTGGCTGTTCAAATAAGCCAATAGGATAAGAGCTACTGAAATTCTATTGGCTATTCAAATCAGCCATTAGGATGAGAGCTACTGAAATCCAATTGGCTATTCACATCAGCCAATAGAATTTCAGTAGCTCTCATCCTATTGGCTGATTTGAACAGCCAATAGGATTTGAGTAGCTTTCATCCTATTGGCTGATTTGAATTTGAAGAATCAAATCAGCCAATAGGAATTCAAGGGATGCCATTTTTAATAGCGTCCCTTGAATTCTCTATCCAGTGTGCAGCGAAGATCATACGAAGAGGATCCTCAATGCTCCATGGCTCCGTGGTCTCCGGTCTTCAGTTCTAGGGTCACTGGTCTTCAGTTCCAGGGTCACCGGTCTTCAGCTCCGTGGTCTTTAGTCTTCAGCTCCGCTCCGCGAAGGATGATCCAGGCAGAAGAAAGAAGAGGTTGCCGCTTGGAAGAAGACTTCACTGCCTGGAACAGGATCCTCTCCGCTGGACTTCAGGAACGGTGAGTAGCAACCTGGGGCTTAGACTTAGGGCTTTTTAAGGGATTTTTGGGGGTTTTTATTTTATTTAGAGAGCTGAATGCCCTTTTAAGGGCAATGCCCAGCAAATGCCCTTTACAGGGCAATGGGTAGTTTAGGGTTGGTGGGTGGGGGGTTTTACTGTTAGGGGGGCTTTGTGTATTTTCTTGTAAAAGAGCTGATTATCTTGGGGCAATGCTCTGCAAAAAGCCCTTTTAAGGGCTACTGGTAGTTTATTAAAGTAGGGGGTGTTATTTTGCGGGGGGCTTTTTTATTTTCATAGGGATTAGGTATAATTTTTTAAAATTTGGTAATTTTCGTTTTTATTTTCCGTAATCTTAAAATTTTTTATTTTCTGTAATTGTAGCTTAAAGGGGCAATTAATACTTACGCCTAGATTTAGAGTTTGGAGTTAGTCGTCAAAACCAGCGTTAGAGGCTCCTAACACTGGTTTTGGGCTACCGCTGGTATTTAGAGTCAGTCAGGAAAGGGTCTAACGCTCACTTTGCAGCCGCGACTTTTCCATACCACAGATCCCCCTAAGCCATTTGCATATACGATCTTTTCAATGGGATCTTTGTAACGCCGGTATTTAGAGTCGTGGCTGAAGTGAGCATTAGAAATCTAACGACAAGACTCCAGCCGCAGAGAAAAGCCAGGAGTTAAGAGCTTTCTGGGCTAACGCCGGTTCATAAAGCTCTTAACTACTGTGCTCTAAAGTACACTAACACCCATAAATTACCTATGTACCCCTAAACCGAGGTCCCCCCACATCGCCGCCACTCTATTAAAAATTTTTAACCCCTAATCTGCCGACCGCACACCGCCGCCACCTACATTATCCCTATGTACCCCTAATCTGCTGCCCCTAACACTGCCGACCCCTATATTATATTTATTAACCCCTAATCTGCCGCTCCCAACGTCGCCTCCACCTACCTATGATTATTAACCCCTAATCTGCCGACCGGACCTCACCGCTACTCTAATAAATGTATTAACCCCTAAAGCTAAGTCTAACCCTAACACCCCCTTAAGTTAAATATAATTTAAAGCTAACAAAATAAATTAACTCTTATTAAATAAATTATTCCTATTTAAAGCTAAATACTTACCTGTAAAATAAATCCTAATATAGCTACAATATAAATTATAATTATATTGTAGCTATTTTAGGATTAATATTTATTTTACAGGCAACTTTGTATTTATTTTAACCAGGTACAATAGCTATTAAATAGTTCATAACTATTTAATAGTTACCTAGTTAAAATAATTACAAAATTACCTGTAAAATAAATAATAACCTAAGTTACAATTAAACCTAACACTACACTATCAATAAATTAATTAAATACAATACCTACAAATAAATACAATTAAATAAACTAACTAAAGTACAAAAAATAAAAAAGAACTAAGTTACAAAAAATAAAAAATATTTACAAACATTAGAAAAATATTACAACAATTTTAAGCTAATTACACCTACTCTAAGCCCCCTAATAAAATAACAAAGCCCCCCAAAATAAAAAATGCCCTACCTATTCTAAAATTAAAATAGAAAAGCTCTTTTACCTTACCATCACTTAAAAGGGCCTTTTGCGGGGCATGCCCCAAAGAATTCAGCTCTTTTGCCTGGAAAAAAAAAACATACAATACCCCCCCAACATTACAACCCACCACCCACATACCCCTAATCTAACCCAAACCCCCCTTAAATAAACCTAACACTAAGCCCCTGAAGATCTTCCTACCTTATCTTCACCATGCCGGGTATCACCAATCCGTCCAGTCTCCGATGTCTTGATCCAAGCCCAAGCGGGGGCTGAAGACGTCCATCCTCCAGCTGAAGTCTTGATCCAAGCGGCGGCTGAAGAAGTTCATCCTCGGGCAGAAGTCTTCATCCTATCCGGGCAGAAGAGGAGATCCGGACCGGTAGACATCTTCATCCAAGCGGCTTCTTCTATCTTCTTCCATCCGATGACGAGCGGCTCCATCTTCAAGACCTTCGGCGCGGATCCATCCTCTTCTTCCGATGTCCTAAAACAGAATGAAGGTTCCTTTAAGGGACGTCATCCAAGATGGCGTCCCTCGAATTCCGATTGGCTGATAGGATTCTATCAGCCAATCGGAATAAAGGTAGGAAAATTTTGATTGGCTGATGGAATCAGCCAATCAGATTCAAGTTCAATCCGATTGGCTGATTCCATCAGCCAATCTCAGAATTTTCCTACCTTAATTCCGATTGGCTGATAGAATCCTATCAGCCAATCGGAATTCGAGGGACGCCATCTTGGATGACGTCCCTTAAAGGAACCTTCATTCTGTTTTAGGACTTGGGAAGAAGAGGATGGATCCACGCCGGAGGTCTTGAAGATGGAGCCGCTCGTCATCGGATGGAAGAAGATAGAAGATGCCGCTTGGATGAAGATGTCTACCGGTCCGGATCTCCTCTTCTGCCCGGATAAGATGAAGACTTCTGCCCGATGATGAACTTCTTCAGCCGCCGCTTGGATCAAGACTTCAGCCGAAGGATGGACGTCTTCAGCCCCCGCTTGGGCTTGGATCAAGACATCGGAGCCTGGATGGATCGGTGATACCTGGCGTGGTGAAGATAAGGTAGGAAGATCTTCAGGGGCTTAGTGTTAGGTTTATTTAAGGGGGGTTTGGGTTAAATTAGGGGTATGTGGGTGGTTGGTTGTAATGTTGGGGGGGTATTGTATGGTTTTTTTTTCCAGGCAAAAGAGCTGAATTCTTTGGGGCATGCCCCGCAAAAGGCCCTTTTAAGGGCTGGTAAGGTAAAAGAGCTTTTCTATTTTAATTTTAGAATAGTGTAGGGCATTTTTTTATTTTGGGGGGCTTTGTTATTTTATTAGGGGGCTTAGAGTAGGTGTAATTAGATTAAAATTGTTGTAATATTTTTCTAATGTTTGTAAATATTTTTTTATTTTTTGTAACTTAGTTCTTTTTTATTTTTTGTACTTTAGTTAGTTTATTTAATTGTATTTATTTGTAGGTATTTTATGTAATTAATTTATTGATAGTGTAGTGTTAGGTTTAATTGTAACTTAGGTTAGGATTTATTTTACAGGTAATTTTGTAATTATTTTAACTAGGTAGCTATTAAATAGTTATGAACTATTTAATAGCTATTGTACCTGGTTAAAATAAATACAAAGTTGCCTGTAAAATAAATATTAATCCTAAAATAGCTACAATATAATTATAATTTATATTGTAGCTATATTAGGATTTATTTTACAGGTAAGTATTTAGCTTTAAATAGGAATAATTTATTTAATAAGAGTTAATTTATTTTGTTAGATTTAAATTATATTTAACTTAGGGGGGGTGTTAGGGTTAGACTTAGCTTTAGGGGTTAATACATTTATTAGAGTAGCGGTGAGGTCCGGTCGGCAGATTAGGGGTTAATAATTGTAGGTAGGTGGAGGCGACATTGGGGGTGGAAGATTAGGGGTTAATAAATATAATATAGGGGTCGGCGGTGTTAGGTACAGCAGATTAGGGGTACATAGGGATAATGTAGGTTGCTGCGGTGTACGGAACAGCAGATTAGGGGTTAAAAAAATATGCAGGGGTCAGCGATAACGGGGCGGCAGATTAGGGGTTAGGGGTGTTTAGACTCGGGGTACATGTTAGGGTGTTAGGGTGTTAGGGTGTTAGGTGCAGACTTAGGAAGTGTTTCCCCATAGGAAACAATGGGGCTGCGTTAGGAGCTGAACGCTGCTTTTTTGCAGGTGTTAGTTTTTTTTTCAGCTTAAACTGCCCCATTGTTTCCTATGGGGGAATCGTGCACGAGCATGTTTTTGAAGCTGGCCGCGTCCGTAAGCACCGCTGGTATTTAGAGTTGCAGTGGCGGTAAATTATGCTCTACGCTCCCTTTTTGGAGCCTAACGCAGCCCTTCTGTGAACTCTAAATACCAGCGGTATTTAAAAGGTGCGGGGGAAAAAAAGCCAGCGTTAGCTACGCGGGTCGTTACCGACAAAACTCTAAATCTAGCCGTTAGTTTATTTGTATTTTTAAAGTAGTGTTAGGTTTTTAAATTTAATAGTAACTTTAGTATTTTGTAAATTAGGTAATTTGGGTTCATTTAGGGGGTGTTAGGTTAGGGGGGGTTAGGTTAGGGGTTAGGTTTCTTGCGTTGTGGGCTTTGGCGGTTTAGGGGTTAATAGTTTTAATGGGTTTATTGCATTGTGGGTTAAAGGTGGATTAGGGGTTAATAGTTTTAATAGGTAGTTTGTGTTGGGGTTTAATGGCGGATTAGGGGTTAATAGTTTGAATGGGTTTATTGCGTTGTGAGTTAATGGTGGAATAGGGGTTAATAGTTTTAATAGGTAGTTTGCGATGTTGGGGTTGGCAGATTTAGGGATTAATAATTACGGCTAGATTACGAGTTTTGTGGTATGAGTGAAAAAGCAGCGTTGAGCCTCATAATCCTGCTTTTTCACTACCACTGGTATTACGAGTCTTGCAGGTTTAGGGGCACCGCACACTTTTTTGGCCGCTTCTCAAATTAAATTACGCAATTTGCGCAAAGTACTTTTTCAATGGGACTTCCATAGAGCCGGTATTACGAGTCTGCCTGGGAGGCCAAAAAGTGAGCGGTACACCCTAAAACTTCAATACCGTAAACTGAAAGTCAGTAGTTATGAGTTTTACGTTACAAAGCTGTAGCATAAAACTCATAACTAAAGTGCTAAAAAGTACACTAACACCAATAAACTACCTATCAACCCCTAAACCGAGGCCCTCCCGCATCGCAAATAAAAAAAAATAATAATTAACCCGTAATCTGCCGCTCCGGACATCGCCGCCACTAAAATAAACATATTAATCCCTAAACCACGCACTCCCGCATCGCAAACACTAGTTAAATATTATTAACCTCTGATCTGCCACCCCTAACATTGCCGTCATCTAGCTACATTTATTAACCCCTAATCTGCCACCCCCGTCACCGCCACTATACTAAATTTATTAACCCTTAAACCTAAGTCTAACCATAACACCCCCTAACTTAAATATAATTAAAGGACCAGTAAACACAGTAGACTTGCATAACAACAAATGCAAGATAACAAGACAATATAAAAGCATTTACTCTAAATTTCAAATGAGTAGTAGATTTGTTTCTAACAAATTTCAAAGTTATGTCTATTTCCACTCCCCCTGTGCCATGTGATAGCAATCAGCCAATCACAAATGCATATACGTATAGTCTGTGAATTATTGCACATGCTCAGTAGGATCTGGTGACTCAAATAGTGTAAATATAAAAGCCTGTGCACATTTATTTTTAATGGAAGTAAATGGGAAAGTTGTTTAAAATTACATGCTGAATCTGAATCATGAAAATGTAATAAAACCTGAGTGTCCCTTTAAAATAAATCTAAATAAAAATTACTATCAATAACTAAATAATTCCTATTTAAAACTAAATACTTACCTATAAAATAAACCCTAAGCTAGCTACAATATAACTAATAGTAACATTGTAGCGAGCTTAGGTTTTATTTTTATTTCACAGGCAAGTTTGTATTTATTTTAACTAGGTAGACTAGTTAATAAATAGTTATTAACTATTTACTAGCTACCTAGCTAAAATAACTACAAATTTACCTGTAAAATAAAACCTAACCTGAGTTACACTAACACCTAACCTTATACTACAATTAAATAAATTACCTAAATTAAATACAATTACCTAAATTACAAAAAAAACAAACACTAAATTACACAAAATAAAAAAAGAAATTTTAAGATATTTAAACTAATTACACCTAATCTAATAGCCCTATCAAAATAAAAAAAGCCCCTCCAAAATAAAAAAAACCTCTAGCCTAAACTAAACTACCACTAGCCCTTAGTTACCCCCATTACCCCCCAAAAATCAGCTCTTTTACCTGTAAAAATAATAACCACCCAATAAACCCTTAAAAACCCCTAACACTAACCCCCGAAGTTCCACTTACAGTTTTGAAGACCGGACATCCATCCTAAACGAAGCCGGGAGAAGTCTTCATCCAAGCGACAAGAAGTCCTCAACGATTGCATAAGCCAATAGGATTTTTTCACCTTTAATTCTGATTGGCTGATAGAATTCTATCAGCCAATTGGAATTCAAGGGACGCCATTTTGGATGACGTCACTTAAAGGAACCTTCATTCGTTGTTAGTCGTCAGAAGAAGAGGATGCTCTGCGCCGGATGTCTTGAAGATGGAGCCGCTCCGCGCTGGATGGATGAAGACTTCTGCCCGTCTGCATGACCACTTCTGCCAGCTTGGATGAAGACTTCTCCCGGCTTTGTTGAGGACTTCTTGCCACTTGGATGAAGACTTCTCCCGGCTTCGTTGAGGACTTCTTGCCGTTTAGATGAAGACTTCTCCTGGCTTAGTTTAGGATGGATGTCCGGTTTTCAAACTGTAAGTGGTTAGAGTTAGGTTTTTTTAAGGGTTTATTGGGTGGGTTTTATTTTTAGATTAGGGTTTGGGCAATTGAAAAATAGCTAAATGCCTTTTTAAGGGCAATGCCCATTCAAATGCCCTTTTCAGGGCAATGTGGAGCTTAGGTTTTTTTAGTTAGGATTTTATTTGGGGGGTTTGGTTGTGTGGGTGGTGGTTTTTACTGTTGGGGGTTTTTTTGTATTTTTTTTACAGGTAAAAGAGCTAATTTCTTTGGGACAATTCCCCGCAAAGGCTTTTTTAAGGGCTATTGGTAGTTTTGTTTAGGCTAGGGGTTTTTTTTTTTTTTGGGGGGGGGGGCTTTTTTATTTTGATAGGGCTTTTAGATTAGGTGTAATTAGTTTAAATATCTGATAATTTCTTTTTTTATTTTGTGTTATTTAATTAGTGGGGTTTTTTTGTAATTTAGGTAATTGTATTTAATTTAGGTAATTTATTTAATTGTAGTGTAAGGTTAGGTGTTAGTGTAACTCAGGTTAGGTTTTAGTTTACAGGTAAATTTGTATTTATTTTAGCTAGGTAGTTAATAAATAGTTAATAACTATTTACTAACTATTCTACCTAGTTAAAATAAATACAAAACTTATCTGTAAAATAAAAATAAACAATAAGATAGATACGATGTAACTATTAGTAGCTATTTTAGGAATTATTTTACAGGTAAGTATTTTTAAATAGGAATTATTTAGGTAATGATAGTAATTTTTATTTAGATTTATTTTAATTATATTTAAGTTAGGGCATGTTAGGGTTAGACTTAGATTTAGGGGTTAATAAATTTAGTATAGTGGCGGCGATGTTGGGGCAGCAGATTAGGGGTTAATAAATGTAGGTAGGTCGCAGCGATGTTAGGGGTGGCAGATTAGGGGTTAATAATATTTAAATAGTGTTTGAGATGCGGGAGTGCGGCAGTTTAGGGGTTAATATGTTTATTATAGTGGTGGCAATGTCCGGAGCGGCAGATTAGGGGTTAATAAGTATAATGTAGGTGTCGGGGGCGGCAGATTAGGGGTTAATAAGTGTAAGATTAGGGGTGTTTAGACTCGGGGTTTATGTTAGGGTGTTAGGTGTAAACATAAATTTAGTTGCGTTACGGAGCTTTACACTGCTTTATTGCAGGTGTTAGACTTTTTCTCAGCCGGCTCTTCCCATTTATGTCTTTGGGGAAATCGTTCACGAGCACGTAAAACCAGCTCACCGCAACATTCAGCAGCGCTGGTATTGGAGTGCGGTATGGAGCTCAATTTTGTACTACGCTCACTTCTTGCCTGTTAACGCCGGGTTTTTAAAAACCTGTAATACCAGCGCTGTAGGGAAGTGAGCGGAGACAATAACTTGAAAGTTAGCACCGCACCCCTCATAACACAAAACTCGTAATCTAGCCATTAGTTATTACTTGTGGTGTCGGTTTGATGGCGGATATAGGTTTTAATACACTTCATTAGTTATTGCGGTGGGGGATTGCAGTTGACAGGTAGATAGACATTACGCATGCGTTAGGTGTTAGTTTATTTTTGCAGGCATTTTCGGGAGTTACGGTGCTCCCATACTCAGCTCAAGGTTTGCTACGGCTGCCTTTTATGGCAAGGTAAAGATGGAGTAAGATTTCTCCATTTTCTCCATGTAAGTCCTAGCACTGGATATTGGATACCGATTTATGATGCGGTCCCATGTTAGCCTATGGGAGTAAAAATTGCGGGCAACGAGTGAAATATACGTGCTGCATTTATATGCGGCGCTGTATATAGGATACCAAAACCGTGCAAAACCTGGCGTCGCCGGTTTTTGCGGGCGGCGCCGCATATGTATTGGGACCTGATTTAAATGATGAGTTTCTACATAAAGACATATTCTTAACTTAGTTTTACAGTTATATCAGAAAATGTGGTTATATATCATTATAAATGCATAGATAATTATAAAAATGATTGTGAGTACAACTGTCTCCACTTTAATAAGTTATCATTCATTCATCATTCATATTTGGACATTTCTACTGTACTTTATTGAAATTAAGAAAATAATCATTACCTTAAAGTGAAAGTAAACTTTGGTGAATGAAATCCTGTTTTTTAAAAAATACTATTAAAAACAGGGGCACTTTCATTCATCAAAGTTTACAAAGCAGCCGTTTTGATTAAAAACTTACCTTTTTTTCTTTTCAGAGCCAGAGCAGCTTCCCCCTCCTGGAAATCCTCTCTTCACATGTCAGCAATGACTAATCCGGCTTCCTCCAATCACAGCATGGCCTCGGGCAATGACCACCCTGGGGGGAAAGCCATGATTGGAGGAAGCCGGATTAGTCATTGCTGACGTGTGAAGAGAGGATTTCCAGGAGGGGAAAGCTGCTGTAGCTTTGAAAAGATACAAAAGTAAGTTTTTAATCAAAACGGCTGCTTTGTAAACTTTGATGAATGAAAGTGCCCCTGTTTTTAATAGTATTTTTAAAAAACGGGCTTTCATTCATCAAAGTTTACCTTCACTTTAATAATAACAATTTTTTTTTTTATTTTTTTTTTAGTATTTTTTATTGAGGTATAGTTTTGGCAAACACATATAGTATCATAACATTATAGAAGTATATTCCAAGTAAACAGGGTTTATCATAAGATTAACACAATGGATTTGCATATGCAATAAACAATGTCTTCTAAGTCCATGTCATGGAGTCAATATTAACAAATACTGTAAGAAGAAACACACATATTAAGGCAAGGTTCCTGAGTATACCTATCAAGCAATTAAGTTTTGGCCAAGAGAAATAATATTACAGTATTATATAGATAAATTCCAAGTTAACAAGATTTATCATAAGAGTTGTATAAGAAACTTGCATATGTAATAAACAATGTCTGCTATATCCATAACATGGAGCTTAAAATGTTAATAGTTGTTAAAAACAATTCTACATCATGCCAATAAAATTTTTTAAACCTTCTTGTTGATCTGGAAAGGCCTCTCTTGGACCCTACACCATGTGTGTTAAATGGCACTTACAGAAGGTTACCTTGACTCAGGAGAGACCACTTATGGATATCACTTTCTGTACCTCAGAGTTTTAATTTATTTCTGTAGCATTTTTACGGTATGTGTAGTTGATATTGTCATAACTTATTCACAAGGTAGTATGTATATATACCATGAAAGTCTAAGATACAAGGGCCTCTGTGGAATATAATCATGAGCGGCATTCTAACATCCATATAGTTGTATACCTTTAGAGATAGGGGCGCATGTCTTATAGGGAACAGGATTATGGTCACAACTATCACATCCCAATATGAATCTAAGCTAGGGTTTCTTTTTAATAGGGGTTATTATTAACAGCTATTAACATAGCTGTCACCAACCTATATACAGAAATGAGACTTCTAACTGCTTTTAGGCAAATATAGGAACTCGTCGTCTCGGCCGCAGACAGCAAGACCCGTGCCATGCAGAATGGGAGAGAAAGGGCAACTACTCTCGAATGCAGCTAGGGAGACCCAAATAAAAGTAGTATTAATAAAATTATAGCTACACGATGTAAGAGAATAAAGATGTTTGCCCTGCAAACATCTTATAAGGGAAAATTTAGTTATTGCGACTAGCTGCATTTACTCATGTCATCCCTATTCAACTATTAGATCCTGTTTCTCACATCTCAATCTGTCATATGTTGGGAACCTGTATATATGGAGTCTATCTAGCACAAACAGGCATCTAAATATAACCATTTAAGAATATAAGGGTAAACAAACAGCTTCTAATACTGACGCTATTAAATAATTATAAGAGGAGTAGCATAATTTTTCTGCTCTGCCTGTTCTATGAAATGACTAACTGGCAGGTACACAATCACTGCAAAAAATTATAAGCATTAAAGAACAGAAAGTATAATTAGGAGCAGGTCAATTGGGGTATTGTGGCTGGGCACATTAAATTATTCTGTAAATAGACAGTAAACAAGCATTCAGCGTGTGCTACAATAGTCACCCAACAACTGCTAGCATGAAAAACATTGGTGATATGTTGCTGCAGCAGTCCCAATGAGTCTATAGCTGGTAAACATATTAGGAGTAAAAATGTAGAGGCGTTATATATCTAAGCATGAAAAACGTAACCGGCAACTGGGAAGTAAAAGTAAAACCTTGCGGAGCAAAATACCAATGAACATGCATTAGTCCATTCATGACTATAGGTCTAGATCGTCTGTTACTGCTGGAACCTCCGTAAATCCCCACCCAGCAGCTATGACCACTGAAAACTTAATGTTTAGCCCACTCCAGTTTTATAATAAGCTAGTCCGGCATGTTGACCTGGGTATTTCTGAGAACCATAACGCCACATATTAGCCTTCCATCCGAGGTCCCTTAAAGGGACATTCCAGTCAAAATATAAATGCACATAGATTTATTGCATCTTTGAATAGAAACATTTTTTCAATATACATGTTTCGGCAAAAATGCTTCTATGAGGGGTTATCACTGTTTTAGAGTTAACATTTTTCTCTGCACGTGCATGTGAAGCATAGCTAGAAATTCTAAGTGCACCCACAATTTTAAAAAATACAGCTGCTCAGATCATCAGTGGGGCTTGTATCATGTCAGCAATTAACAAATTGAGTCATTACCAGATGGTACAAGCACCATAGGCTCTCTGAGCAAGTGTTGTGTATAAAATGCTGGTGCACGGTGCATACTTAAATACACTTTTGAAACAGCTATAGCTTTTATTAGAAGCATTTTTGCAAATACGTGTATATTACAAAATTGCTTCTGTTTCGTATCGAAAGGCACCCATGTGGTTTCCAATTTTGTCTGGAATATACCTTTAAGATGCTAGGACTGAAATGACACGGAACTAGGGCTAGAGCTGCAGCCGCAGCAAGTATGCGCACTTCACCTCCTAGTGACGGCTCAACTAGCTTGAAGATCACAGCATTTGTCTGCGCTGTGGTGCGTTGATCTATCTCCTCTCCTATATCACATTTCACCATAGCTTTTGTAGAAACCTGAGCAGCGGGAGTTAGAGTAGGCAGAGACAGCGGTACCCCAACCGTTTTAGTAGGCTCCATCTTGGGATCTTCTTTTCTGACAATGCCATAGTTAGACTGTTGAGTGGGGTCAATGCAAGAGCCTGCCGGGGGGTATAGATGGTGGTAAAAGTCCTCAATATGTCCTGGGAGTCCGGGTAGATGTATAAAAATCTATAGCCACGAGGGGAGAAAAATGGCCGCCGCTTGTATAAGTGCAGAGTAGAGCCCCGATCCTAATTTAAAAAAAATAGCATCTGAGATTAAATTTGGCTTACACCAACAGTTAGATGGGAGTCCAAGGGGTGTCCAAAAATTTTTCCAGACTTCAGCACTCCGAAAAACAATGGATAAAGGTGTATATTAGAAATATAGGATCAGAGCAGCAAGATTATGCAGCCACTCTCATGGGCTCCGGACTCCGCCCCCCTAATAATAACAATTTAAATAGCTTTATTTAACTAATTAATAACATTATATGTTTCCTTTCAATTGTATTGCTTGCCCCTCCCTCCTCCTTGTGCAGATCTCTTCCACTCCAAATCTTCTATTCATTGAACGTCTTGAAACGCAGCATTATAGAGGTAAGTCGCTAGTTCTGTTTACATCAGGGGATAAAAAGTTATGATTTTTTAAAACAAAATGTTTTTTTTATTTAAAGGGATAGTCTAGCTAAAACTGGAATCCACTTGGATGCATTTCATTTTTGAACAGACATATTTTTTGTAATATATACGTTTATTAGCAAAAATGCTTCTAATAATAGCTATAGTTGTTTCAAAAGTGTATTTAAGTATGCACCGTGCACCAACATTTTAAACACAGCACTTGCTCAGATAGCCTAAGGTGCTTGTACCATCTGGTAATGATTCAGTTTGTTAATTGCTGACATTATACAAGCCTCACTAGTGCTCTGAGCAGTTGCAGTACTTAAAATGCTGGTGCGCTAAGAAAATCTAGCTATTGTTTTACATGCACATGCAGAGAAAAATGTTAACACTAAAATAGGGATAACTTTTACTAGAAACATTTTTGCTAATACGTGTTTATTGCAAATATGTTTCTATTCAAAGATGTGCATTTCAATTTTGACCGGAATGTCCCTTTAAATAAACCAGATTTTTTATTTAAATAGGATTTTTTAACATATGTTTTTAAGGAAAATCTTTCTAAAGAGGTCAGTTTAAGATACAATATAATCCAAAGGTTATTCATCCTTAAACATGGATTCATGGAAGTAATATTTATTACTAATTATCCATTAGTAATAATGGATAATTAGTAATAATCCATTCACAATGCCATGCTCTGCCAGAGGTTTCTGTAAGATTATTTTGCACATTTTTCTATCTAGAAGATATTAGCACATATTCTTGGTTTTGAAGTTCTCAAAACTGTGAATTTGTGTCTACAGAAATATCATTCCTCGTTCTCACTGCAAAAATATTATTAAATAAGAATACAAGGTTGAGAAATAGACCTTAAAGGGACATGCACCCATTTTTTTTCTTTTATGGTTCAGATACAGCATACAATTTTAAACAAATTTCCAGTTTACTTCCATTATCAAATGTGTTCATTCTCTTGGTAACCTTTGTTGAAGAAGCAGAAATGCAATACTGGGAGCTAGCTGAATACATTGGGTGAGCCAATCACAAAAGGAATATAGGCTCAGCCACTAATCAGAATCTAGCTTTCAGTATATTGTGTATTGGTGCTCCTGAGTCACAAAGTACAAAATTATGTAGCTTTAGTTTTTACGTTTACTGTCCCTTTAAACAGAAAAATATATTTAGATAGAATTTTCCTCAAAAACATTTTATTTAAAAAAATCTGATTTAAATAAAAAAAGTAATTGATTTTTATCCACCCTGATATTCGTTTAATAAACAAATACATAATAAAAAGACAATGCGCTAGCACAAGGGGCCAATTCTAAAAAGCTTTCTGGGCCGGTGAGACTTTATAAGAATGCTCGCCAGTCTTATTTCCCTGGTGGAATTTATATAAAGCCACTTTTTACCCTGAAAACAGGGTGTCTCGCTAAGGGGCGTACAGTATACTGCATTTTCGTATGGGAAAGAGATGCATATACATTACAAAAGTGCACAATGAAAATCGTGATTTAAAAATAATACAAAATGAATAATTGAACCATTCACAAAAAATATGGAGGAAAAATTATATTGTTAAGGAGTATCAAAAATCCTAACAAAATTGTTCACCAAAAATCATATTTATGAAAATGTAAAATGTGTAGGTAAATTGCTCATAAATAAATCGTATTAAATATGCACAACTTAAATCCTAATTTAAGAACAATGGATGCGCACACAGCACATAGAAATATGCACTTAAAAGTACAAAATACAAAGAGTAATTGTTTTTAAGCAAAAAGGACTGAACATAGGCATGTATGAAATTGTTTCTCAAATCCCAGCGTAATTCTGTAAACATTTCCGCCCTACAGATCTCACTGTTTTTTCTCACAACTTAAAAGGTGGTGAGATTTTATCAAAATACTCAAAAAACAAATTACTCTGAAAGGAAAACCTATGCATAAGAAAAATAGCAGCAAATTAAGGTACATTGCACTGAAAGCAGCATAATTTTATTTATATTAGGCCTAAACATATGATAGGGTCTCCCTCTGTACTTCGTCCTCCACTGCAAACATTTGCGTAACAGAGACCTCTCATTATTTTTCCTCCCCCAGTATCATGTGACTGTCATCAGCCAATCACAAAATGAATATATGTATATACTGTGAATTCCTGCACATACTCAGTATCAGTGGGTGGCTGAAAAGGTGTGCATTTAAAAATACTGTGCATATTTTGATAATGAAAGAGAATTGGAAAGATTTTTAAATTGCATGTTCTATCTAGATAATGATTTAATTTTGACTTTAGTGTCCTTTTAAGAAATCTAACGTTCCTACATGCTTGATACGTGCTTGATTAGTGCAGGAGCTCATTTATAACTGTTTCTAATTGGTCACAGAAAAGAAGATAAGGCAAACAATATGCAAGAGGCAATGCGACAAGGAATTCCCATGGACTGCAAAACAATAGGCTTTTTTGCTAACCCAATGACAGTTTTAAATGACTTTTAAAACTTAATTTTTATGCAGATATTTTGTAATGCAGTGAATATTTTCTAATGCATTCATTAAAGAACTTTAATGAACTTTCATTAATGATTACTGTGTAATCTGAGTTTGTTTATACATCTTGCTGAGTAATCTGAGTTTGTTTGTACATCTCAACTGTCTAGGTGGCATTTTATGTTGAGGAACAGTCATTTGTATTGCAGTTACTCACATCACAGCATTGGCTAAAGACCTGGCAGTTACATATATTTTATAATCCATGTTGTGAATTTCCTCTCTAGGGGGTGTGAGACAAAACACAAAGTTTACACAATAGTAAAAGGATTTTAATGTCCCTTTAACCAAACTATTGATTTCTTCTTGTATCTGTATTTGAATTCTTAATTTGTATCCAAGTAAGAGAAATGTATCCGTCTTACATTTTTACCTGCAAAGAAATATTTTATTCCTTCACACATCCCAAACACATTCGGCTACATTACGAGTTTTGCGGTAAGCTGAAAAAGCAGAGTTAACAGGTCCTAACGCTGCTTTTTTACTACTGCTGCTATTACGAGTCTTGCAGGTTTCGGGGCACCGCACACTTTTTTGGCCTTACCGGACCGCAAACCGACTTATGTAAAGTTTGTAAACCCTTTTTTCTATGGGACTTCCATAGCGCCGGTATTACGAGTTTGTCCTGGGAGGCCAAAAACTGAGCGGTACACCCTATACTGCCAAGATTCCTAACACATTCTAAAGTCAGTAGTTATAAGTTTTACACTTCAACGCCGTAGCATAAAACTCATAACTAAAGTGCTAAAAAGTACACTTACACCCATAAACTACCTATAAACCCCTAAACCGAGGCCCTCCCGCATCACAAACACTATAATAACATTTTTAACCCCTAATCTGCCGCTCCGGACATCGCCGCCACAAGAATAAACATATTAATCCCTAAGACGCCGCACTCCCACCTCGCAAACACTAGTTAAATATTATTAACCCCTAATCTGCTGCCCCTAACATTGCCACCACCTACATTATACTTACTAACCCCTAATCTGCCACTCCGGACATCGCCGCCACCTACATTATATTTATTAACCCCTAATCTGCTGCCCCCAACATCGCCGCCACCTACATTATATTTATTAACCCCTAATCTGCCGCCCCCAACGTCGCAGCCAATCTGAATTAAGGTAGAAAAAATCCTATTGGCTGATTGGATCAGCCAATAGGATTGAACTCGCATTCCATTGGCTGATTGGAACAGCCAATAGAATACAAGCTCAATCCTATTGGCTGATCCAATCAGCCAATAGGATTGAAGTTCAATCCTATTGGCTGATTGCACCAGCCAATAGGATTTTTTTCTACTTTAATTCCGATTGGCTGATAGAATTCTATCAGCCAATCAGAATCTAAGGGACGCCATCTTGGATGACGTCATTTAAAGGTACCTTCATTCGTCGTTAGTCCGTCGGTAGAAGAGGATGCTCCGCGTCGGATGTCTTGAAGATGGAACTGCTCCACGCCGGAAGAATGAAAATAAAAGATGCCATCTGGATGAAGACTTCTGCCCATCTGGAGGACCACTTCTGCCTGTCTGGAGGACCACTTCTGCCGGCTTCGTTGAGGACATCTTGCCACTTGGATGAAGACTTCTCACGGTAAGTGAATCTTCGGGGGTTAGTGTTAGGATTTTTTTTAAGGGTATATTGGTGGGTTTATTTTTTAGGTTAGGGCTTTGGGCCTGCAATAGAGATAAATGCCCTTTTAAGGGCAATGCCCATCCAAATGCCCTTTTCAGGGAAATGAGGAGCTAGGTTTTTTAGTTAGGCTTTTATTTGGGGGGTTGGTTGTGGGGGTGGTGGGTTTTACTGTTGGGGGGGTTGTTTGTATTTTTTTTTACATGTAAAGAGCCGATTTCTTTGGGGCAATGCCCCGCAAAGGCCCTTTTAAGGGCTATTGATAGTTTAGTTTAGGCTAGGGGTTTATTTTATTTTGGGGGGCTTTTATTTATTTTGATAGGGCTATTAGATTAGGTGTAATTAGTTTAAATATCTTGTAATTTGTTTTTTATTTTCTGTAATTTAGTGTTTTTTTTTGTGATTTAGCTAATTTATTTTAATTTATTAAATTGTATTTAATTTAGGTAATTTATTTAATTGTAGTGTAGTGTTAGGTGTTAGTGTAACTTAGGTTAGGTTTTATTTTACAGGTAAATTTGTATTTATTTTAGCTAGGTAGTTATAGTTAATAACTATTTAATAACTATTCTACCTAGCTAAAATAAATACAAACTTGCCTGTAAAATAAAAACAACCCCTAAGCTAGATACAATGCAACTATTAGTTATATTGTAGCTAGCTTAGGGTTTATTTTATAGGTAAGTATTTAGTTTTAAATAGGAATTATTTAGGTAATAATAGTAATTTTTATTTAGATTTATTTAAATTATATTTAAGTTAGTGGGTGTTAGGGTTAGACTTAGGTTTAGGAGTTAATAAATTTAGAATAGTGGCTGCGACGTTGGGGGCGGCAGATTAGGGGTTAATAAATGTAGGTAGGTTGCGGCGACATTGGGGGTGGCAGATTAGGGGTTAATAAATATAATGTAGGTGTCGGCGATGTTGGGGGCAGCAGATTAGGGGTTAATAAATATAATGTAGGTGGTGACGTTGTCCGGAGCAGCAGATTAGGGATTAATAAGTATAATGTAGGTGTTGGTGATGTCAGGGGCAGCAGATTAGGGGTTAATAAGGGTAAGATTAGGGGTGTTTAGACTCAGGGTTCATGTTAGGGTGTTAGGTGTAAACATAACTTTTATTTCCCCATAGGAATCAATGGGGCTGCGTTACTGAGATTTACGATGCTTTTTGGCAGGTGATAGACTTTTTCTCAGCCGACTCTCCCCATTGATGTCTATGGGAAAATCGTGTATGAGCACGTACAACCAGCTCAACGCTGACTTAAGCAGCGCTGGTATTGGAGTGCGGTATGAAGCACAAGTTTGCTCTACGCTCACTTCTTGCCTTTTAATGCCGGGTTTGTAAAAACCCGTAATACTTTAGACTTTTCTGAGTGCTAATTGCTACCGCGAGCTTGCGGTAGCAATAACCAGCCACTTGTAATGGCTGATTAATTATTGCACACCCGCACATGGGCAAATATGCAATAATTTAGCGCTCCACTTGTAGTCTAGATCTACCTATCTGAGTCTGGGCACCACTGTTACACAAAGTGAGCGGGTGTGGGGTGATAGAACAAAAAGGCACTGAAAAGTGCCTTTACGTAGTGGTCTATGGGGACTGTGTTAAAACTGCAAATATATATATGTATATGCTTATATACATATATATTTATGTGTTAATATGTGAATAAACACATATAAATATATATGTATATATTCATATACATATATTTAAAATTTGCTGCCCATCGCTGCGCGACTTACCCTCTTCGCTGTGCTAGATTCTGTGCCGTGTATGACGGCATCTCATTGTGCTTTACCTAGTATAACAGCGTACATTTGCATGCGCTGGTATTACAAGTGGAGCGCAAATATTGTGCTGGCGAAAGCGCAATTTTGTGCTCCACTAGTAATCTGGCCTAATGTTTGCATCACTACGATTAAAGCATTTTTATTGCACTATTTCTTGCATATAACTGTGTTTAATACATCATTGAAATCAGCTGTGGAGTGGCAATTTGTTGCCAGTCTAATTAGTCCACAAGCCAATCATGAGCAGCATATGTGAGTAGTCGTCAACCATTTGTTGTATGTCTGTGTTTGTATGTGCATGTGTATGTATATATGTATGTGTATGTCTGTGTTTGTATGTGCATGTGTATTATATATGTGTGTGTGTGTGTGTGTGTATATCTGTGTTTGTATGTGCATGTGTATGTATATATGTGTGTATGTCTGTGTTTGTATGTGTATGTGCATGTGTATGTGTGTATATATATATATATATATGTGTATGTCTGTGTTTGTATGTGCATGTGTATGTATATATATGTGTGTGTGTGTATGTCTGTGTTTGTATGTGCATGTGTATGTATATATGTGTGTATGTCTGTGTTTGTATGTGCATGTGTATGTATATATGTGTGTATGTCTGTGTTTGTATGTGCATGTGTATGTATATATGTGTGTGCGTATATGTCTGTGTTTGTGTGTGCATGTGTATGTATATATGTGTGTGTGTATGTATGTGCATGTGTATGTATATATGTGTGTGTGTGTATGTCTGTGTTTGTATGTGTATGTATATATATATATATATATATATGTGTGTATGTCTGTCTGTGTTTGTATGTGCATGTGTATGTATATATATATGTGTGTATGTCTGTGTTTGTATGTGCATGTGTATGTATATATATATATATGTGTGTGTGTGTGTATGTCTGTGTTTGTATGTGCATGTGTATGTATATATATATATATGTGTGTGTGTGTGTATGTCTGTGTTTGTATGTGCATGTGTATGTATATATGTGTGTATGTCTGTGTTTGTATGTGCATGTGTATGTATATATGTGTGTATGTCTGTCTGTGTTTGTGTGTGCATGTGTATGTATATATGTGTGTGTGTATGTATGTGCATGTGTATGTATATATGTGTGTGTGTGTATGTCTGTGTTTGTATGTGTATGTATATATATATATATATATATATGTGTGTATGTCTGTCTGTGTTTGTATGTGCATGTGTATGTATATATATATGTGTGTATGTCTGTGTTTGTATGTGCATGTGTATGTATATATATATATATGTGTGTGTGTGTGTATGTCTGTGTTTGTGTGTGCATGTGTATGTATATATGTGTGTGTGTATGTATGTGCATGTGTATGTATATATGTGTGTGTGTGTGTATGTCTGTGTTTGTATGTGTATGTATATATATATATATATATGTGTGTGTATGTCTGTCTGTGTTTGTATGTGCATGTGTATGTATGTATATATATATATATGTGTGTGTGTGTGTGTGTGTATGTCTGTGTTTGTATGTGCATGTGTATGTATATGTGTGTGTGTGTGTTGATGCTGTAGAGCTAAAACTGAAAGCTGACAATAAAACAATAGATGATCTTACCTTGAATGAATTCAAACCTTCTGCTCACAGATGGCAGAGTCCTGTTAAGTCCTAGGATTCGATCCAAGTGGAAAGCAAATACTTCATTCATATCTAGAGGTCTTTTAATGAGGCCACACTTTCCCTGACAGACAGAAGTGGTAGCTGAGGAAAGTATATTTCTATTTAATGTGGTTTGATCATTTTCAAAAAGGATCAGATCACCATGACTTGATTGCACCTGCTTAATCCGACTGATCCTACAGTCAGCTAGGAACCTCATTGCCCTGATATCTTCTGCACTGAACCATGGGGGTGCACTGTCACTATATATCCTAATGTTACTCTGATAATTGCCAGAGTCTTTCCTTTTGTCATCTAAAATAACAATCCCATTTACACTGGGTTGATGGATAGTGGTACTTACTTTATTCTCTTCTGGTATTCGCCTTTTCTCCTTCTTATTAAAGTTGTGTATAATACTTTGGGAATGCTCATGTTTTAAAAGTGTTGCATATTTCCTCCTCTTTTTTGGTTTAACTGTGCCCCTAATATTGGCTGGTTTAATCCTTTTAGATTTTAAGGTGATATACACCACATTTGGTCTCAGTGTTGCAGAAGTTGTGCTGTCAAGGGCATCGTGCTCTGGGTGTACATTTTCCAGGTACAAGATCTGCTGCTCCAGCTTAGTAATAAGGAGTCTGGTAGACACATCTTTAAACTTTTTGTGATGTCCTTTGCTTGAATTTTGGGGCAAAAAGTGAGCAACTTGAAAAGCAAGAAAAATCACATAAATTACGCAAACAGTGCATATCAGCAACACATTTCTCTTGTTTTTTGGGAGTCTCCTACTCCAAATCCTCAGTATCCAGGAACAGATCAAGCGTATAAATGAAATCCTAAGCCCTCCCGAATGAGCTGAAGTCATTTCTCCAGAGAATCTACATAGTGACAGCGAATTAAAGTTTTAGGTTTCCAGTCAGACAGTTGCATGTTTTACAAACACCACTTGAAGAAAAAAAAAATAGTTTGTTTAAGAAATAGGAGTCACTGCTCAGACTGGGAACAGGAATGTGTTGGGTCCTAATGACTCTGACACTCCACCACAGAGAGCTATGATCCTTTTATCAGCCAGTACTGGGGAAGTGATTTCTTTCACAGAATGAATGGAGACAACTGTGTAAACATAGTGAGGCGGAGATCCCCAGCCCAAATGGCAAAGTCTGCCTGCCTTAGACTGGTCATGTGGGAAAAAAGACTCATGTATTCTTGTTTTTTTATTTAGTCATACCAGAAATATATGTTTTCCAGGGAAAGGAAGCTCTGCAGGAGGTTTAATTTTCTGTAATTTAGTACATACTGACTGTAAAGAGCTAACACGTTTGCAAGAACTAACATGATTGTATGTAGTGTTAGAAATAATATATATGCTGTAGGTGGGCTGCTATGTAAAAAAAAATAACAAAGAACAGAAATCATTTACAGTGTGTGTATGTGAATATGTATAATTTATATTGTATATATACATATATTTTAATACAAAGAAGATGCCGCAAAAATAATAAAAACAGCAAAATATATTGGAATGAATGAATAATGTTATAAATATACAGTTCATATTTTATTATTGTATGATTATGCTGAAGAAGTGTCTGTGACAATGTTTAAATATGAGGAACTATGATACAGTTTTGTTTTCAATATTGCAATTGCCTGCACAGGAAAGGTTATGTGTTAACTAATGGACATTCATGTGTACAATAAGACATATTTGCAATGCATGCTATTTTACATAGGTGCCTGTAAGCTAATGACAGTTTGGCTCCCCCTGGGGATGCCTGGGTATTTTTTATTTTTTTTGTTTAAGTGTAATGAGTACGTTTTCTGCATTTTTTTCATTCTTGTTTTTATTTTTGATGTTTTTGTGATTTTTTTCTTTATTTTTTGTAATATATCTATTTTTTTTGTCCTTTTTCATTTGGAGTGAATGCATGATAAGAATGTGGGGTGGTTTAGAAGCATATTCTGATGATTTTTGTTTGATAATCTTTTGGTATTTTTTCCTTTTTTTATTTCTAATTGTTTGCGCAGTTTCTTTTTGTGTATGTTGGGATATATTTGTAATTTGTTAGTATAAAGATGTTTATTCTGAATGTAAAGCTAACAGAAAGTGCCTGTTCAATACTGGTTTATGGGATAAAAGCTCACTGGCTGACAGTTTTTGTCCAGGTTCTTTCTCCAATACCCCATTTTTTTCTTTATTTTTCTTTTACTCTGTAACAGACAATTTAAATAAAACATTACATTTTAATATATTTTGGATTTTACATTTTACAAAAAAAAAGAACATATTAAAGTGATGGTAAATCTCTCTGCTGATTGGTCCAAGAGGTATTGGGAAAAAAATCACACATTTTAATTGTTAGGAATTTACATAAAATTGACTATTTTTTTTTTGAAGTTGTGTAAGTTTTATTATATGTTAATATATTGTTTTGCAATATTTTAAGATAAATTATGAATATAAATACTTGTTTTCATGGATGCTAATGGGAGTTTTTATCCTGTCCCTTTGAATCTTGGACATTAATTCAGCGTCCTTTATCATACAGGCAAAATTATAAACTAATGAAATCTGATTTATTTCTCATATGGGATAATTATACAAAAAGAAACTTGCAAAATCTGATTCCCCTCCTCCCTTTTATGGTAGGAGAATATACTGCAAGTAGTTTGTCATACCATCTCAGAGTAATTGTATATATATGTATATATATATATATATATATATATATATATATATATATATATATATATATATACAAAATTTGTTTTTTTTAGCACACCTTACAAAATTTATATACAACATCTGTGAGTGCTGCCAATATGACCCAGTAATTACACAAACAAAGAGGTATTGGCGCACATCAATTTTCAAAAGCACAACATATTTTTTTGAACTGCTGCAAAAAAATTGCCTGCAAACAACATCAAGAGACACCTATTCTTTTTAAATAATATTGGGATCTTAGTCACACAATATGGCCATATTTTGCTTAGCCGGTCACCACTTACAAGGTGCCCCAATTAGACTGGTCCTAACACTACTTTGCCACAGAGGGCTGAATAATTCCTGTTTTTACTCTCCATAATAGAATGAGACTCACTGGCTTTTTATTCACAACTATTACACTGCCATGAGCACACCTGAGCTTAGGTGGGGTCCTTAAACCAATGGGAGATGGTCAGTCTCCCTGATTACTTTTAAATACAAATACAAAATTTGGTTTTCTTAGCACACCTTACAAAATTTATGTACAAAATCTGTGAGTGCTGCCAGTATGACTGGCTAAGCAAAATATGGCCATATTGTGTGACTAAGATCCGAATATTATTTAAAAAGAATAGTTGTCTCTTGATGTTGTTTGCAGGTAATTTTTTTGCAGCAGTTCAAAAAAATATGTTGTGCTTTTGAAAATTGATGTGCGCCAATACCTCTTTGTTTGTGTAATTACTGGGTCATATTGGCAGCACTCACAGATGTTGTATATAAATTTTGTAAGGTGTGCTAAAAAAAAAAAATTTTGTATTCGTATTTAAAAGTAATCAGGGAGACTGACCATCTCCCATTGGTTTAAGCACCCCACCCAAGCTCAGGTGTGCTCATGGCAGTGTAATAGTTGTGAATAAAAAGCCAGTGAGTCTCATTATATTATGGAGAGTAAAAACAGGAATGATTCAGCCCTCTGTGGCAAAGTAGTGTTAGGACCAGTCTAATTGGGGCACCTTGTAAGTGGTGACTGGCTAAGCAAAATATGGCCATATTGTGTGACTAAGATCCCAATATTATTTAAAAAGAATAGTTGTCTCTTGATGTTGTTTGCAGGCAATTTGTTTGCAGCAGTTCAAAAAAATATGTTGTGCTTTTGAAAATTGATGTGCGCCAATACCTCTTTGTTTGTGTGTGTATATATATATATATATATATATATATATATATATATATATATATATATATATATATATATATATATATAAAATTCATAAAAATTATGGGGGGGAGATAAAAAACTTAAATTAAAATCCTCAAAATCCTCCATGTCTCAAAATTAAATCAATGTAAATATTTGCATAGGAAATTAGCACATCTAGGCAAGAATCCCCGCTTGCTTTTTCCCCCAGAAATAACTCATATACAATGTCACCAATGCACAAGATAATTCTGGGTAAGCTATGCAAATTAGATATGCAAATTCTCAGTTTTTTTGCTTCAAAAATACTGTTTTAAAACAGCTATCCTTTTAACAGGAATATAGCAGCAAATCAGAATTATAGCACCAAAACAGTATTAAAACAGTATTTTTTAAGCAAAAAAATGGATAATTTGCATATCTAATTTGCATAGCTTACCCAGAATTCTCGTGTGCATTGGTAACATTGTATATGAGTTATTTCTGGGGGAAAAAGCAAGAGGGGAATCTTGCCTAGATGTGCTAATTTCCTATGCAAATCTTTTCACAGATATTTATTTTTATATATATATATATATATATATATATATATATATATATATATATATATATATATATAATAGAAAATAGAAATAAAGTCATTTTACTGAACTTTTATGAGCTCAGTATGATTCAGATTAATGGGTTGATTTTCATTTCCTTGTTGGTGATTTACATGAGGTTTGCTTTAACCACATTAGTCTCTCTTGGCAGTCAAAAAGGTTGATGTAATATTCATATAATTCCATTCACTCATCAAAATAAAAAATACTATTTTTAACCTAATTATACTGAACTCTCTCTACATGAGAAGTGAATAACTGCATTGCAAAATATCTGATTAAAAGATACAGTAAATGCTTTCATTGAACATACCAGTGCAATGATTGCTTGTTTTTTTATTATGTATTTAGTTCTATACTATATCAGGAGTGGATCACTATTTTGCGCTCCGGCTATCAGGTTAACTTTGCTAGATGGAATAATTTTGTGCTGCAATCGTGTTGCGCTCATATTATTGAAAGTACAAAACTGGGTAAGAGAGTGTGTTAACTCATTCTTCCCATAGAATTCAATGAAGAGTGCAAACTGAAAGAAACCTATACTCGAGCGCTAACCAGACATGACTTATGAAAATGTCACATTGCAATGTTCTTCACATACAGAGCAATGTAATTTTTATTGTAAATACATATTTCTATATATCTATACTATAGATATATAGAAATATGTATTTACAATAAATATATATGTATGGATTATATATATATATATATATATATATATATATATATATAGATACCTGTATATCTATTCATAGATATATTGGTATAGCTATGTATTATACATTAACATTATCATATATACATATATATATATATATATATATATATACACTGCAGTAATATATATATATATATATATATATATATATATATATATATAAGCAAAGATGGGTGTATGTGCACTCTCACCAATGTTCCACAACTATCAGGGTGCTATACGGTGAACTGTAGAGATGCAAAAAAGAAGCACTCACTGAATTTTCTTCAAAATGTGACAAATGATTTTAATGCAGTTTGTGACGTTTCGGGACAGCAACAGTCCCTTCCTCTGACAAGTTAACACTAAACAAAATCAGTCTTTAAATAGGCTCCCAAACACACTCCCCTCAAGATCAGCCAATCCAGGCCGAATAATAGACACACCCCTACAGTGACCAATAAAAATTAGTGATACATTTGTTCATGTAAATGTTGTGAAATTATTGATCAAAAAACTAATTAAAAACAAGCCCAGAATGAATCCTATTGTTGGTAGTCATGTCCCCTTCACAAAATCAAAATCATACCGAATTCTGAGTCAACTAAAGTAATAAAATATGACCAAACTTAATCGTAAGCTTTTAGCCAATCAACCTTCATTTTGTATCAGACTCTGATACATCATCTAATCTGCTCCCGGTTCACACCTACTGTTGCTAAGGACGCGATCATTGCGCAAAGCATCTCAACAGCTGTCAGGGAACCAAAACTAAGGTCTATCACATAATTACATTGCAACAGATATGACACCAGCAAACGTGACACAAAGATCGGCTAGCGTACTACCCACTGAGCACAGTCAATATGAAACTCTCAGATCGCAATAGATCTCAATCACAAAGAAAAAAACGATATCAAAAGAGTATCTAAAAATAACAATAAAGAAATACCCCCCGTGTGTGACAAAATCTACGGTTTGTATGAATACTCATAACTGTCAATGTGTGTGTCAGATCACCGTAAAATAGTTACCACCATTACCTACGTGTAAATGTAAACAAAACAAAAGGATCGAGACCATCCAATATAAAAACGCCATGTCAGAGTAGGCGTGTATACAGAGGCGTGTCAATGCCACGTATTGTGTATCCTGATTTTATTATGTGCATTATCAATAGAACCAACATACTAAAACATAAATAAACAAAACCAAGTTGCTTATAAATCATAGATACCCAAATACCAAAAATACTAATTAAAATAAGCAATCACATATGCCGAATCTAACAAGTAAGTTCACCACTGTTCACGAACTTTCTCAATTTATAAAAAAGGAAAGAAAATGAAAAATAATAATCTCTACTGTGAAGTGAATTTGCCTATTGGCCCAAAAACCGCAATCTACATAAATCCTATTAGCCCAAGTCACCAAACTACACCTGACTTAAAACTTAAATGTTTATAAAAACTTAAATTTTTATAAAAAGCGATCTGTAACATATGAAATTGGAGTTCCATTTAAACTCCTACTAGGTTGTAACAAAGCAATACCATGCAGGACATGACCAACCAGCAAGGGGATCCAACAAAAACTGGGTAATCACTCAAGGGAGTGATACATAAAAGTAACAAAAATAAAAATACATTAAAAACAAATATTGGCACATGGAGGACTGGCAAAAAGCAAATAAATCATAATGATACGTTATCATGGTATCCAAAGAATTTCTGGACAGGACAACAGTAAACAACCTATGTATCCTTATATTATTATATTATGGCTATCCCTGATATACACCAATCAATGTACAAATACAAAATGTTAAAGAAATAAAAACTTTCCAAAAAGACTTCAAAAAAAGGGCTTCAAAAATGTGTCAAAAAATTGACAAATACAAAAAATCAAAAAAAGCAAAACTAAAAATTATAACATAAAATCAAAAACATGTAAAAAATGACAAAAAATATAAAAAAAATCGGAAAAATTATCTGAAAAATTATTATCAGAGAAATAGTCAAAAAAGAGGCTGCTCTTCTCTATGGAAAAAGCGCCTTCACTGGATGTCACTTGTAAAGATCTTAGATCAATTAAACATCCTAGGCCAATCGATAATTAATAAAGATTATAAAAACACTAAGCTCCTTATTACAGGCTCATGGACTCTCATATGTCTTCGTAGAACATCATAAAAACATGGACTCTCATAGAATCTCATAAAAGCATGGATTCTCATAGAATATCATAAAAATCATAAAAAATCATAAAAAGCATTGCCATCCAGTATGGGTGTTGAGACCCCTGGGATATAAAGTCCCTAGTTCGTAGATCCATCTCGATTCTTTACGTAATAACATGTTGCCTCTGTCTCCTCCTCTTCTAGGAACTGGCACATGATCGATAAGTCTGAATCTCAGATCATTAACTGAGTGTCCCGCCTCTAGGAAGTGCCTCGCCACCGGTTTGTCTGCTTTACCATTTTGTATGGCCAAATGGATGCTTGATCTGTGATTAGCCATCCTAGTTTTGGCATCATCTGTTGTCTTGCCAACGTAGAATTTACCACACGGGCAATTCAAGAGGTACATTACGAATTTGGTAGTGCAGGTAAGGAAATATCTGATGTCATAGATTTTGTTACTTTCTGGATGATGGAAGTGGGGGCCTGTGAGCATCCCACTGCAAGTCACACAACTGATGCAACGATAGCATCCCTTTTTCTTTGTTTTCAGCCATGTTTGTGAACCACCTTCAGGGTTAATATTGGCTTTCACCAGATAATCTCTAAGATTTCTGCCCCGTCTGAAGCCTATTCTCGGTGCTTTTCAATCTTTAAATGGTAAAGTGTGATCGGCTTCTATTAATTTCCATTCTTCTTTAACCATCTGGGTTAATGGTACTACATCGGGGGAATATGTGGTCACAAAAGTAAGTTGGTTAGTGGTATCCAAAGGTATGATGGCTGCTGTATCTCCAGTTTGAAGTACTTGAGTCTTCATATCCAATAACTCTCTTGGTTTGTATCCCCTTTGAGCAAAACGTTGTGTCATCTTTTGTAGCTTTTTTTCACATACTGTTTCATCGGTATTATTCCTGATTACACGTTGGTATTGTTCCTTGGGGATATTATGGATGAGGCTTGGTTGATGGCAACTTTTCACATGCAATAGTGAATTGCGATCAGTTTCTTTGCGGAATAAGGTCGTTCCCAGTCTTCCTTCTACTTTGAACACTCTGACATCTAAATAATCCACACTATTATTACTGACTGTGTGTGTGAATTTAATAGGACTTGCCAATGAGTTGAGGCGATTGATCCAATCCAGTAAGCTGTTCTCACCCTCACTCCATATCAAAAACAGATCGTTGATGTAGCGACAATAATATCTGATACGGTTATCTTCAAAGACCTTCATCGAGAGTGACTCATGTTGTGCCATAAACAAGTTGGCCAGAGATGTGGCCACATTCGACCCCATCGCTGTACCAGAGATTTGTTGGTAGAATGTGGTGTCAAATAGAAAGTAATTCTCCGTTAGGCATAGAGTGAGCAGATCAATTAGTACTTCTTCGGAAGGGCCGATGTAAGCTGCTTTTCTTAGAGTCTAAGTTACTGCCATAATGCCTTCATGGTGGGGGATTACCATGTAGAGGCTTGACATGTCTAAAGTGACCAATAGGTCAAGGTCAGTGATGTTACTCAGCTCAGTAATCTTAGTGATGAAATCATGAGAGTCCTGTATATAGGATGGCATAGATTTAACCAAAGGTTGCAGGTAAAAGTCCACGAATTGTGCTAGAGGTTGAAGTAGAGACCCTCTAGCCAAGACAATTGGTCTCCCAGGGGGTTTTGTTGCATTTTTATGAACCTTTGGTAAGGTGTAGAATAGAGGAATAAGTGGATGTTCCCGGCGCAGAAAGTTGTAATCCTGTTGTGTGATTAATTCTTTATCTTTGTATTCAATCAGAATTGCGTCAATTTTCTTCTTTAATCTGGAGGTGAGGTCTCCCTCCAAAGGTAGATAAGTCTTGGCATCAGTCAGCTGTCCCAAGATCTCAGACTTATAGTATGATACGTCCATTATAACAATGGCCCTACCCTTATCGGCAGGGCGAATCACAATTGAAGTATCCTCACTTAGAGATTTAAGGGCCACTCTTTCATCCTTTGTCAGATTGTCTCTTATCCTCATGTGTGGTCTATCCTTGATATTCTTGGAAAGAAAGCCAGTGAATGTGCTAATAGTAGGATTATTCGAGGATGGATCAAAAGACCCTTTAGCTCTGAAGTCACCCCTTTGTTCCAGATTGGTATTAAAATATTCCTTTAATCTGAGATTTCTGCTAAACCACTGAATGTCAATGTACACATCAAATTCATTGATCTTCGAAGAGGGCACAAAAGATAGGCCTTTATTTAACAGATTTATTTCAGTCCCAGATAGTATACGTGAACTGATATTGAAAACAATGTTTTCTATGGTCTCCGTTGTTGTTGATGATGGCGGCGGGCAATGCCCCCCGCCTCGTGTGTGGCCTCCGCCTCTTCCTAAAAAACGATGTGCAGATGGATGGGCTGCCAATGGGGGTAGTGCTGCTGTATTGGTGTTGGGGGACTCCCATTGATTCCTATTTCCTCTTGATCTAGTAGTGACACCCCTGTTCGCACCAATTGTGTCCTCTGGTTGTATTTCAGTTCCTGAGCTGTCTCCAGAACTAGTGTCTACCGTAGCTATAGATTTCTTGGTATGCCATCAACCAAGCCTCATCCGTAATATCCCCAAGGCACAATACCAACGCGTAATCAGGAATAATACCAATAAAACAGTATGTGAAAAACAGCTACAAGAGATGACACAACGTTTTGCTCAAAGGGGATACAAACCAAGAGAGTTATTGGATATGAAGACTCAATTACTTCAAACTAGAGATACAGCAGCCATCATACCTTTGGATACCACTAACCAACTTACTTTTGTGACCACATATTCCCCCGATGTAGTACCATTAACCCGGATGGTTAAAGAAGAATGGAAATTAATAGAAGCCAATCACACTTTACCATTTAAAGATTGGAAAGCACCGAGAATAGGCTTCAGATGGGGCAGAAATCTTAGAGATTATCTGGTGAAAGCCGATATTAACCCTGAAGGTGGTTCACAAACATGGCTGAAAACAAAGAAAAAGGGATGCTATTGTTGCATCAGTTGTGTGACTTGCAGTGGGATGCTCACAGGCCCCTACTTCCATCATCTAGAAAGTAACAAAATCTATGACATCAGATATTTCCTTACTTGCACTACCAAATTCGTAGTGTACCTCTTGAATTGCCCGTGTGGTAAATTCTACGTTGGCAAGACAACAGATGATGCCAAAACTAGGATGGCTAATCACAGATCAAGCATCCGTTTGGCCATACGAAATGGTAAAGCAGACAAACCGGTGGCGAGGCACTTCCTAGAGGCGGGACACTCAGTTAATGATCTGAGATTCAGACTTATCGATCATGTGCCAGTTCCTAGAAGAGGAGGAGACAGAGGCAACATGTTATTACGTAAAGAATCGAGATGGATCTACTAACTTGGGACTTTATATCCCAGGGGTCTCAACACCCATACTGGATGGCAATGCTTTTTATGATTTGTTATGATTTTTATGATATTCTATGAGAATCCATGCTTTTATGAGATTCTATGAGAGTCCATGTTTTCATGATGTTCTACGAAGACATATGAATGAGAGTCCATGAGCCTGTAATAAGGAGCTTAGTGTCTTTATAATCTTTATTGATTATCGATTGGCCTAGGATGTTTAATTGATCTAAGAAAATTACAAGTGACATCCAGTGAAGGTGCTTTATCCATAGAGAAGAGCAGCCTCTTTTTTGACTATTTCTCTGATAATAATTTTTCTGATAATTTTTCCAATTTTTTTGATATTTTTTTATATTTTTTGTCATTTTTTACATGTTTTTGATTTTATGTTATAATTTTAATTTTCCTTTGTTTGATTTTTTGTATTTGTCAATTTTTTGACACATTTTTGAAGCCCTTTTTTTGAAGTCTTTTTGGAAAGTTTTTATTTCTTTAACAATTTTTTTTCGTTCTTGGATTGTTTCCCCATTCATTGAAAATATCTTTTTGAGAAAATATCTTTTCAAGCCAAGTAGTCTGGCAACATACATGTATTTGTACATTGATTGGTGTATATCAGGGATAGCCATAATATAATAATATAAGGATACATAGGTTGTTTACTGTTGTCCTGTCCAGAAATTCTTTGGATACCATGATAACGTATCATTATGATTTATTTGGTTTTTGCCAGTCCTCCATGTGCCAATATTTGTTTTTAATGTATTTTTATTTTTGTTACTTTTATGTTTAACTCCCTTGAGTGATTACCCAGTTTTTGTTGGATCCCCTTGCTGGTTGGTCATGTCCTGCATGGTATTGCTTTGTTACAACCTAGTAAGAGTTTAAATGGAACTCCAATTTCATATGTTACAGATCGCTTTTTATAAAAATTTAACGGCTAGATTTAGAGTTTTGCGGCCAAAGGGGTGCGTTAGCTATGCATGCTTTTTTCCCCCCGCACCTTTTAAATACCGCTGGTATTTAGAGTTCACAGAATGGCTGCGTTAGGTTCCAAAAAGGGAGCGTATAGCATATTTACCGCCACTGCAACTCTCGATACCAGCGGTGCTTACGGACGCGGCCAGCTTCAAAAACGTGCTCGTGCACGATATCCCCATAGGAAACAATGGGGCAGTTTGAGCTGAAAAAAAAATAACACCTGCAAAAAAGCAGCGTTCAGCTCCTAACGCAGCCCCATTGTTTCCTATGGGGAAACACTTCCTAAGTCTGCACTTAACACCCTAACATGAACCCCGAGTCTAAACACCCCTAGCCTTACACTTATTAACCCCTAATCTGCCGCCCCCGCTATCGCTGACACCTGCATATTTTTTTTTAACCACTAATCTGCCGCTCCGTACACCGCCGCAACCTACATTATACCTATGTACCCCTAATCTGCTGCCTGTAACACCGCCGACCCCTATATTATATTTATTAACCCCTAATATGCCGCCCCCAACGTCGCCTCCACCTACCTACAATAATTAACCCCTAATCTGCTGACCGGACCTCACCGCTACTATAATAAATGTATTAACCCCTAAAGCTAACTCTAACCCGAACCCTAACACCCCCTAAGTTAAAGATAATTTAAATCTAACGAAATAAATTAACTCTTATTAAATAAATTATTCCTTTATATTTAAGTATTTAAAGCTAAATACTTACCTGTAAAATAAACCCTAATAAAGCTACAATATAAATTATAATTATATTGTAGCTATTTTAGGATTAATATTTATTTTACAGGCAACTTTGTAATTATTTTAACCAGGTACAATAGCTATTAAATAGTTAATAACTATTTAATAGTTACCTAGTTAAAATAATTACAAAATTACCTGTAAAATAAATCCTAACCTAAGTTACAATTAAACCTAACACTACACTATCAATAAATTAATTAAATAAAATACCTACAATTACCTACAATTAAACCTAACACTACACTATCAATAAATTAATTAAATACAATACCTACAAATAAATACAATGAAATAAACTAACTAAAGTACAAAAAATAAAAAAGAACTAAGTTACAAAAAATAAAAAAATATTTACAAACATTAGAAAAATATTACAACAATTTTTAACTAATTACACCTACTCTAAGCCCACTAATAAAATAACAAAGACCCCCCAAAATAAAAAAATGCCCTACCCCATTCTAAAATTAAAATAGAAAAGCTCTTTAACCTTACCAGCCCTGAAAAGGGCCCTTTGCGGGGCATGCCCCAAAGAATTCAGCTCTTTTGCCTGTAAAAAAAAACATACAATACCCCCCCCAACATTACAACCCACCACCCACATACCCCTAATCTAACCCAAACCCCCCTTAAATAAACCTAACACTAAGCCCCTGAAGATCTCCCTACCTTGTCTTCACCACGCCGGGTTCACTGATCGATCCAGAAGAGCCTCCGATGTCTTGATCCAAGCCCAAGCGGGGGGCTGAAGATGTCCATGATCCGACTGAAGTCTTCATCCAAGCGGGAGCTGAAGAGGTCCATGATCGGGCTGAAGTCTTCTATCAAGTGGCATCTTCAATCTTCTTTCTTCCGGATCCATGGTCATCCCGCCGACGCGGAACATCCATCTTCACTGACGACTTCCCGACGAATGACGGTTCCTTTAAGGAACGTCATCCAAGATCGCGTCCCTCGAATTCCGATTGGCTGATAGGATTCTATCAGCCAATCGGAATTAAGGTAGGAAAATTCTGATTGGCTTCAAGTTCAATCCGATTGGCTGATCCGATCAGCCAATCAGATTGAGCTTGCATTCTATTGGCTGTTCTGATCAGCCAATAGAATGCAAGCTCAATCTGATTGGCTGATCGGATCAGCCAATCGGATTGAACTTGATTCTGATTGGCTGATTCCATCAGCCAATCAGAATTTTCCTACCTTAATTCCGATTGGCTGATAGAATCCTATCAGCCAATCGGAATTCGAGGGACGCCATCTTGGATGACGTCATTTAAAGGAACCTTCATTTGGACTTAGGACGTCGCAAGAAGAGGATGGATCCGCGCTGGAGGTCTTCAAGATGGAGCCGCTTGTCACTGCTTGGAAGAAGATGGTTGCCGGTCCGGATCTACTCTTCTGCCCGGATAGGATGAAGACTTTGGAGCCTCTTCTGGACCTCTTTAGCCGCCGCTTGATAGAAGACTTCAAGCCGGATGATGGATCTCCAGCCCCGCTTGGGCTTGGATGAAGAATTCGGAGCCTGGAGTGATCGGTGATACCTGGCATGGTGAAGACAATGTAGGAAGATCTTCAGGGGCTTAGTGTTAGGTTTATTTAAGGGGGGTTTGGGTTAGATTAGGGGTATGTGGGTGGTGGGTTGTAATGTTGGGGGGGTATTGTATATTTTTTTTTACAGGCAAAAGAGCTGAATTCTTTGGGGCATGCCCCGCAAAGGGCCCTTTTAAGGGCTGGTAAGGTAAAAGAGCTTTTCTATTTTAATTTTAGAATAGGGTAGGGCATTTTTTTTTATTTTGGTGGGCTTTGTTATTTTATTAGGGGGCTTAGAGTAGGTGTAATTAGTTTAAAATTGTTGTAATATTTTTCTAATGTTGCTAAATATTTTTTTATTTTTTGTAACTTAGTTCTTTTTTATTTTTTGTACTTTAGTTAGTTTATTTAATTGTATTTATTTGTAGGTATTGTATTTAATTAATTTATTGATAGTGTAGTGTTAGGTTTAATTGTAGATAATTGTAGGTATTTTATGTAATTAATTTATTGCTAGTGTAGTGTTAGGTTTAATTGTAACTTAGGTTAGGATTTATTTTCCAGGTAATTTTGTAATTATTTTAACTAGGTAGCTATTAAATAGTTATTAACTATTTAATAGCTATTGTACCTGGTTAAAATAATTACAATGTTGCCTGTAAAATAAATATTAATCCTAAAATAGCTACAATATAATTATTCGTTATATTGTAGCTATATTAGGGTTTATTTTACAGGTAAGTATTTAGCTTTAAATAGGAATAATTTATTTAATAAGAGTTAATTTATTTTGTTAGATTTAAATTATATTAGGGGTTAATACATTTATTATAGTAGCGGTGAGGTCCGGTCGGCAGATTAGGGGTTAATAAGTGTAGGTAGGTGTCGGCGACATTGAGGGGGGGCAGATTAGCGGTTAATAAATATAATATAGCGGTCGGCGGTGTTAGCTTCAGCAGATTAGGGGTACATAAGTATAACGAAGGTGGCGGCGGTGTGCGGTCGGCAGATTAGGGGTTAAAAAAATTAATCGAGTGGCGGCGAAGTGGGGGGGCCTTGGTTTAGGGGTACATAGGTAGTTTATGGGTGTTAGTGTACTTTAGAGCACAGTAGTTAAGAGCTTTATGAACCGGCGTTAGCCCAAAAAGCTCTTAACTCCTGTTTTTTTTCTGCGGCTGGAGTTTTGTCGTTAGATTTCTAACGCTTACTTCAGCCACGACTCTAAATACCGGCGTTAGAAAGATCCCATTGAAAAGATAGTATACGCAATTGGCGTAGGGGGATCTGCGGTATGGAAAAGTCGCGGCTTCAAAGTGAGCGTTAGACCCTTTAATGACTGACTCCAATTACCAGCGGGCGGTAAAAACCAGCGTTAGGACCCCCTAACGCTGGTTTTGACGGCTACCGCCAAACTCTAAATCTAGCCGTAAGTTTTTATAAACATTTAAGTTTTATGTCAGGTGTAGTTTGGTGACTTGGGCTAATAGGATTTATTTAGATTGCGGTTTTTGAGCCAATAGGCAAATTCACTTCACAGTAGAGATTATTATTTTTCGTTTTCTTTCCTTTTTTTATAAATTGAGAAAGTTCGTGAACAGTGGCTAACTTACTTGTTAGATTCGGCATATGTGATTGCTTATTTTAATTAGTATTTTTGGTATTTGGGTATCTATGATTTATAAGCAACTTGGTTTTGTTTATTTATGTTTTAGTATGTTGGTTCTATTGATTATGCACATAATAAAATCAGGATACACAATACGTGGCATTGACACGCCTCTGTATACACGCCTACTCTGACATGGCGTTTTTATATTGGATGGTCTCGATCCTTTTGTTTTGTTTACATTTACACGTAGGTAATGGTGGTAACTATTTTACGGTGATCTGACACACACATTGACAGTTATGAGTATTCATACAAACCGTAGATTTTGTCACACACGGGGGGTATTTCTTTATTGTTATTTTTAGATACTCTTTTGATATCGTTTTTTTCTTTGTGATTGAGATCTATTGCGATCTGAGAGTTTCATATTGACTGCACTCAGTGGGTAGTACGCTAGCCGATCTTTGTGTCACGTTTGCTGGTGTCATATCTGTTGCAATTTAATTATGTGATAGACCTTAGTTTTGGTTCCCTGACAGCTGTTGAGATGCTTTGCGCAATGATCGCGTCCTTAGCAACAGTAGGTCTGAACCGGGAGCAGATTAGATGACGTATCTGATACAAAATGAAGGTTGATTGGCTAAAAGCTTACGATTAAGTTTGGTCATATTTTATTACTTTAGTTGACTCAGAATTCGGTATGATTTTGATTTTGTGAAGGGGACATGACTACCAACAATAGGATTCATTCTGGGCTTGTTTTTAATTAGTTTTTTGATCGATAATTTCACAACATTTACATGCACAAATGTATCACTAATTTTTATTGGTCACTGTAGGGGTGTGTCTATTATTCAGCCCGGATTAGCTGATCTTGAGGGGAGTGTGTTTGGGAGCCTATTTAAAGGCTGATTTTGTTTAGTGTTAAAGAGGAAGGGACTGTTGCTGTCCCGAAACGTCACAAACTGCATTAAAATCATTTGTCACATTTTGAAGAAAATTCAGTGAGTGCTTCTTTTTTGCATCTCTCTCTCTCTCTCTCTCTCTCTCTCGCTCTCTATATATATATATATATATATATATATATATATATATATATTTATATATATGTTTTAAAATATTTTTTATTGAGGCATAAAATGCATAATAATAACAGATAAATGACATGAAAATGAGAGAGCAATAACAATTGCTACATCTTCAAATAAGATCCAGGGGGGTAGTTATCAAGCCGTCAACCTCAAATACGCTGCGTATTCCGCAGCGTATTTGTGGCGAGGCTGATACGCCTTAGTTATCAAAGGCTCGAGACCGGCAAAAGTAGAATTTTGTGACGTCAGCTTCGATCCGCCGGACTCAGTCCGACACAGATCGATTCTTACGTCACTCCAGATGTTCCGCACACAAGTGCGGCACATTCTCACTACTTTTGCTAGCTATCAAAAAACTAGCAGGTACGCTCGGCACTTTTACGGCCCAGCGTACCTGGTTTTCAAAGCGCCAGCCTGGAGGTGGCGGATCCCATAGGAATCAATGGGAGTCTGACCATAGCGAAAGTACAAGTTCGCTGCTGACAGACATCCCATTGATTTCTATGGGAGCTGTCTACACCTAACACCCTAACATGTACCCCGAGTCTAAACACCACTAATCTGACCCCCCCTACACCGCCGCAAATAAATAAAGTTATTACCCCCTAAACCGCCGCTCCCGGAGCCCACCGCAAGCTACTCTATACATATTAACCCCTAACCCGCCGCTCCCTGAACCCGCCGCAACCTATATTAAATGTATTAACCCCTATCCTGCCCCCCCTACACCGTCGCCACCTATAATAAATTTATTAACCCCTATCCTGCCCCCCACTACGCCGCCGCCACTGTAATAAAATGATTAACCCCTAAACCTAACCCTAACGCCCCCTAACTTAAATATTAATTCAATAAATCTAAATAAATTAACTCTTATTAACTAAATGAATCCTATTTAAAACTAAATACTTACCTTTAAAATAAACCCTAATATAGCTACAATATAAATAATAATTATATTCTAGCTATCTTAGGATTTATTTTACAGGTAAGTATTTATTTTTAAATAGGAATAATTTATTAAAGTATAGTGTAGTGTTAGGTGTAATTGTAACTTAGGTTAGGATTTATTTCACACGTACATTTCTCTTTATTTTAGCTAGGTAAGCTATTAAATAGTTAATAACTATTTAATAGTTATTGTACATGGTTAAAATAAATTGAAAGGTACCTGTAAAATGAAAATAAATCCTAAGATAGCTAGAATATAATTATTATTTATATTGTAGCTATATTAGGGTTTATTTTAAAGGTAAGTATTTAGTTTTAAATAGGATTCATTTAGTTAATAAGAGTTAATTTATTTAGATTTATTTAATTAATATTTAAGTTAGGGGGGCGTTATGGTTAGGGTTAGACTTAGGTTTAGGGGTTAATCATTTTATTACAGTGGTGGCGGCGTAGTGGGGGGCAGGATAGGGGTTAATAAATTTATTATAGGTTGCGGCGGGTTCATGGAGCGGCGGTTTAGGGGTTAAACTATTTATTTAGTTGCGGAGAGGTGCGGGATCAGCAGGATAGGGGTTAATAATTTTATAATAGAGGGCGACGGTATAGGGGGGGCAGGATAGGGGTTACTAGGTATAATGTAGGTGGCAGCGGTGTCCGGGAGCGGCGGTTTAGGGGTTAATACATTTATAAGAGTTGCGGCGGGGTCTAGGAGCGGCGGTTTAGGGGTTAATACATTTATAAGAGTTGCGGCGGGGTCTAGGAGCGGCGGTTTAGGGGTTAATACATTTATAAGAGTTGCGGCGGGGTCTAGGAGCGGCGGTTTAGGGGTTAGTAACTTTATTTAGTTGCGGGGGGCTCCGGGGGCGCCGGTATAGGGGGCAGAAAAGTGCAGTTTAGTGTGAGTGCTTAGTGACAGGCTAGCAATAAAGCTGGGAAAAAGCCGAAGGGCAGCGAGATCGGATGAGTGATAACTGTCACAGTCCGCTGCTCATCGCCCCGCGGCTTTTTGACAGCTTTATTTGATAACTTAGGCGAACGTATTCAAGGTCCGCGGCGGCGAAGGTAGGCGAGCTTAGGCGGACGTATTGGGCCGGCGAAGCCAGAAAAGTAGACGGCTTGATAACTAGCCCCCCCAGTCTGTTACATAACGACGATAATAAAAACAAGTTGAAAATAAACCTCACGTTTTCCATTATTTATTTTTTTTACCTTTAAACATGAACATTTTCAGATTTTGTTTTGATTTGAAACAATCTGTAGGCATATATAACTTATTTCGCAACATAAATAAAATTAAGGGATTCTTTAAGCTATATGTTAACAATCTGCAAGTAGAAGAATAAATCAGATAGTATGGATATTTCAGTATCTTCAAAGATAAGCTATATGTTAAGAATCTGCTAGTAGAGAAGTAGATAAAAATAATATATTTCAATATCCTCAAATATATGCTATATGTTAACAATCTGCTTGTAGAGAAATAAATAGAAATAGTATGAATATTTCAATATAATATAGTTGATTACAGATACAGTGTTTATGAGAAAAACCGTGCAATAATATTCTGAGCACAGTGAAAGTGCCAGAATATAATAGTGGGTGGGGGGTAGGAGTATAAATGAGATAAATATGCAACATAGGCGCAAGACTTAATATTAGGTAGGTATGACTAAAATGGGTTATTGTATAGATAACAGGTTTGAAAAATGTTCCACAAAGATCCTATACCTGTTAAAAATAGGGGGTTACTATTGGTACTGGGTCTGGGGGTTTTCTTAACCGATTAACAATGAGTATGACCATATTAATATTGGCATCCCACTAGTTATAGAGAGCAGTAGAAAAAAAAAAGAAAAATCAAATTAACCTGCGACAAAGAGCTGTTATAAACCACATAACATCCACATTTCAGAGGTACATAAGCTATCATATACAGTAGTGTAATAGATATAAGAATAACCATGGAAGTGAAAGCCACCCTTGGACCTGTGAGTATCTAGGCTGACCAAATTAATGCCCTTACTTAAAAAGATATACGTACTGGGTAGCTGAGATAATAAGAGTACTGAGTGAATAATAATGTAGCATTATAGCCATGCCGTCTAGTTAAGCCTTTATACATCTAAACAATGCATGTTCTATGTTTATTACGAAGTGATGGCAAAATAGGTGATGTGATTCTAAAATATATTAGGAATAGCATAAAGACTTCAAGGAGGGAACTTATCAAAGCATAGGGAATTTATACTGTTGTAAGGGTACGGGCCCTATACCCCACAACAGAAACAGAGTTCTCACCTGTAGCTGATAGTAAATAATAACTGTCATAATGCATTGCATATAACCAGTGGGATGTTATTGTCCCCCTCCTAACTGAGTAAGACAGCATACAAAGAGTTCCCAATAGATATATACAAATTATAGGAGACATAGCTTATAGTAACTAGCTGTCATGAGCAGTAGAGACTGAGCTCAAGGACAAACACACTTGGCCTACCTCACCTGGCATCTAGCGTGGAGTGGGTGTGACTGGACGGGCATGATGTGGGCGGAGTCATGTGTGATGTGGGCGTGGACGGGCGTGACGCGGGCATCAGAGAGCAGAAGAGGGGGGATAAAGAGAGGGGGAGAGACAGCAAAAGATAGGGGGGAGAGAGCAAAAGAGGGGCATAGAGAGAGTAAAAGGGAGGGGGAGAGAGAGCAAAAAGAGGGGGGAAGAGAGACTGCAAAAGAGAGAGGGGAGAGAGAGCAGAAGAGGGGGAGAGAGAGAGCCCAAAAGAGGGGGAAAGAGAGCACAAAAGAGGGGGAGAGAGAGCTCAAAATAGAGGGGGGAGAGAGAGAGCTCAAAAGAGAGGGGGAGAGAGAGCGCAAAAGGGAAGGTGGAGAGAGCGCAAAAGAGAAGGGGGAGAGAGAGCGCAAAAGAGAAGGGGAGAGAGAGCGCAAAAGAGAAGAGGGAGAGAGCGCTAAAGAGAGGGGGGAAAGAGAGCAAAAGAGGGGGGAGAGAGAGCAAAAGAGAGGGGGAGAGAGTGCAAAAGAGGGGGAGAGAGTGCAAAAGAGGGTGAGAGAGCGTAAAATAGGGGGGAGAGAGTGCAGAAGAGGGGGGAGATAGAGAGCAAAAGAGGGGGGAGAGAGAGCAAAAGAGAGGGGAAAGAGCACAAAAGAGAGGGGGAGAGAGTGCAAAAGAGAGGGGGAGAGAGCACAAAAGAGGGGGGAGAGAGCACATAAGAGGGGGAGAGAGCACAAAAGAGGGGGGAGAGAGCGCAAAAGAGGGGGGAGAAAAAGCAAAAGAGGGGGGAGAGTGAGTAAAAGAGAGAGGAAAGAGCGCAAAAGAGAGGGGGAGAGAGCACAAAAGAGAGGGGAAGAGAGCGCAAAAGAGGGGGAGAGAGCGCAAAAGAAGGGGGAGAGAGCGCAAAAGAGGGGGAGAGAGTGCAAAAGAGGGAGGATAGAGAGCAAAAGAGGGGGGAGAGAGAGCAAAAGAGAGGGGGGAGAGCACAAAAGAGAGGGGGGGGAGAGCGCAAAAAAAGAGGGGGGAGAGAGCGCAAAAAAGTGGGGGGGAGAGAGCACAAAAGAGAGGGGGAAGAGAGCACTAAAGAGGAGGAGAGAGAGCAAAAGAGGGGGGGAGAGAGCACAAAAGGGGGTGAGAGAGAGCAAAAGAGGGGGAGGAGAGCAAAAGAGGGGGAGAGAGCAAAAGAGGGGGAGAGAGAGCAAAAGAGGGGAGAGAGAGAGCAAAAGAGGTGAGAGAGAGAGAAAAAGAGGGGGAGATAGAGAGAGCAAAAGAGGGGGAAGAGAGCAGAAGAGGGGCAGGAAGAGAGAGCACAAAAGAGAGGGGGAAGAGAGCACAAAAGAGGAGGAGAGAGCGCAAAAGAGGGGGGAGAGAGTGTAAAAGAGGGGGGGGAGAAAGAGCAAAAGAGGGGGGAGAGAGCAAAAGAGGGGGAGAGAGCAAAAGAGGGGGAGAGAGAGCAAAAGAGGGGCAGAGAGAGCAAAAAAGGGGAGAGAGAGAGAGAGCAAAAGAGGGGGAGATAGAGAGAGCAAAAGAGGGGGGAGAGAGCAGAAGAGGGGCGGGAAGAGAGAGGACAAAAGAGAGGGGGGGAGAGAGCACCTGGCATCTAGCGTGGAGTGGGCGTGACCGGACAGGTGTGATGTGGGTGGAGTCATGTGTGCTGTGGGCGTGGCCGGGCGTGACACGGGCGTCAGAGAGCAGAAGAGGGGGGATAAAGAGAGGGGGAGAGACAGCAAAAGATAGGGGGAGAGAGAAAAAGAGGGGCATAGAGAGAGTAAAAGAGAGGGGGAGAGAGAGCAAAAAGAGGGGGGAAGAGAGACTGCAAAAGAGAGAGGGGAGAGAGAGCAGAAGAGGGGGAGAGAGAGAGCCCAAAAGAGGGGGAGAGAGAGCACAAAAGAGGGGGGGGGGAGAGAGCGCAAAAGAGAAGGTGGAGAGAGAGCGCAAAAGAGAAGAGTAAGAGAGCGCAAAAGAGAAGGGGGAGAGAGCACAAAAGAGAAGGGGAGAGAGCGCAAAGAGAGGGGGGAGAGAGCACTAAAGAGAGAGGGAGAGAGCGCTAAAGAGATGGGGGAAAGAGAGCAAAAGAGGGGGGAGAGAGAGCAAAAGAGAGGGGGAGAGAGTGCAAAAGAGGGGGAGAGAGTGCAAAAGAGGGGGAGAGAGCGTAAAATAGGGGGGAGAGAGTGCAGAAGAGGGGGGAGATAGAGAGCAAAAGAGGGGGGAGAGAGAGCAAAAGAGAGGGGAAAGAGCGCAAAAGAGAGGGGGAGAGAGTGCAAAAGAGAGGGGGAGAGAGCACAAAAGAGGGGGGAGAGAGCACATAAGAGGGGGAGAGAGTGCAAAAGAGGGGGGAGAGAGCGCAAAAGAGGGGGGAGAAAAAGCAAAAGAGGGGGAGAGAGAGCAAAAGAGAGGGGAAAGAGCGCAAAAGAGAGGGGGAGAGAGCACAAAAGAGAGGGGAAGAGAGCGCAAAAGAGGGGGAGAGAGCGCAAAAGAGGGGGGAGAGAGCGCAAAATAAGGGGAGAGAGTGCAAAAGAGGGAGGATAGAGAGCAAAAGAGGGGGGAGAGAGAGCAAAAGAGAGGGGAGAGAGCACAAAAGAGAGGGGGAGAGAGTGCAAAAAAGCGGGGGGAGAGAGCGCAAAAAAGAGGGGGGAGAGAGCACAAAAGAGAGGGTGAAGAGAGCACTAAAGAGGAGGAGAGAGAGCAAAAGAGGTGGGAGAGAGCGCAAAAGAGGGGGGAGAGAGCGCAAAAGGGGGCGAGAGAGAGCAAAAGAGGGGGAGAGAGCAAAAGTGGGGGAGAGAGCAAAAGAGGGGGAGAGAGAGCAAAAGAGGGGAGAGAGAGAGAGAGAGAGAGAGAGAGAGAGAGAGCAAAAGAGGTGAGAGAGAGAGCAAAAGAGGGGGAGATTTTGAGAGCAAAATAGGGGGGAGAGAGCAGAAGAGGGACGGGATGAGAGAGCACAAAAGACAGGGGGGAGAGAGAGCAAAAGAGAGGGGAGAGAGCACAAAAGAGAGGGGGAGAGAGCGCAAAAAAGAGGGGGGAGAGAGTGCAAAAGAGAAGGGGAGAGAGAGCGCAAAAGAGAAGAGGGAGAGAGCGCAAAAGAGAAGGGGGAGAGAGCACAAAAGAGAAGGGGAGAGAGCGCAAGGAGAGGGGGGGAGAGAGCACTAAAGAGAGAGGGAGAGAGCGCTAAAGAGATGGGGGAAAGAGAGCAAAAGAGGGGGGGATAAAGCAAAAGAGAGGGGGAGAGAGCGCAAAAGAGGGGGAGAGAGTGCAAAAGAGGGGGAGAGAGCGTAAAATAGGGGGGAGAGAGTGCAGAAGAGGGGGGAGATAGAGAGCAAAAGAGGGGGGAGATAGAGCAAAAGAGAGGGGAAAGAGCGCAAAAGAGAGGGGGAGAGAGTGCAAAAGAGAGGGGGAGAGAGCACAAAAGAGGGGGGAGAGAGCACATAAGAGGGGGAGAGAGTGCAAAAGAGGGGGGAGAGAGCGCAAAAGAGGGGGGAGAAAAAGCAAAAGAGGGGGAGAGAGAGCAAAAGAGAGGGGAAAGAGCGCAAAAGAGAGGGGGGAGAGAGCACAAAAGAGAGGGGAAGAGAGCGCAAAAGAGGGGGAGAGAGCGCAAAAGAGGGGGGAGAGAGCGCAAAATAGGGGGAGAAAGTGCAAAAGAGGGAGGATAGAGAGCAAAAGAGGGGGGAGAGAGAGCAAAAGAGAGGGGAGAGAGCACAAAAGAGAGGGGGAGAGAGTGCAAAAAAGCGGGGGGAGAGAGCGCAAAAAAGAGGGGGGAGAGAGCACAAAAGAGAGGGTGAAGAGAGCACTAAAGAGGAGGAGAGAGAGCAAAAGAGGGGGGAGAGAGCGCAAAAGAGGGGGGAGAGCGCAAAAGGGGGCGAGAGAGAGCAAAAGAGGGGGGAGAGAGCAAAAGAGGGGGAGAGAGCAAAAGAGGGGAGAGAGAGCAAAAGAGGGGAGAGAGAGAGAGAGCAAAAGAGGTGAGAGAGAGAGCAAAAGAGGGGGAGATTTTGAGAGCAAAAGAGGGGGGAGAGAGCAGAAGAGGGGCGGGAAGAGAGAGCACAAAAGAGAGGGGGGGAGAGAGCAAAAGAGAGGGGAGAGAGCACAAAAGAGAGGGGGGAGAGAGCGCAAAAAAGAGGGGGGAGAGAGCGCAAAAAAGAGGGGGGAGAGAGCGCAAAAGAGGGGGGAGAGAGCACAAAAGAGAGGGGGGAGAGAGAGCAAAAGAGAGGGGAGAGAGCACAAAAGAGAGGGGGAAGAGGGGGAAGAGAGCACAAAAGAGGAGGAGATAGCGCAAAAGAGGGGGGAGAGAGCGCAAAAGAGGGGGGAGAGAGAGCAAAAGAGGGGGGAGAGAGCAAAAGAGGGGGAGAGAGCAAAAGAGGGGGAGAGAGAGCAAAAGAGGGGAGAGAGAGAGAGCAAAAGAGATGAGAGAGAGAACAAAAGAGGGGGAGACAGAGAGAGCAAAAGAGGGGGAGAGAGCAGAAGAGGGGCGGGGAAGAGAGAGCACAAAAGAGAGGGGGGAGAGAGAGGGAGCAAGGATTGGAACCGCGGTACTTAAAAAAATTGGCCCGTGTACATGGGCTTCAGGACTAGTTACTATATATTTTAATTTAAATCTCTAGCCTGTCTTAGGTAAATATAGGTAAATATCTCGGGGGATGTCTAACAAATGTCCACTTCTCATTAGTCACACTTGAGGGGAGGGGGGATGCCCAACCTCTGTCTTATATAAAAATCACAGGAATAAATTGTGCTGTCGCCCAAATACCCCTATTGCATGGTTCAGTATAAATAAATTGACCGCAATGTATATTCTCTTGCATGCAAGCTTCTAATCTAAAACATTTCTATAAAACATAACAGACAAAATATATCTACATCAAACCTATAACATTAACCAAGATTCTTCTGTGGCAAACAGCTCCACCATCAGTTGATCACTTAGGATAGAATGTGTGTCTAAATCCAGATTCTAACTGAGGACTGAGAGGGTCCTACTTCCATATTCAAAACAATTACCTCCAATTATAGAGTATATTCTAACAGTGAAAATATAAGCTAAGGTAAACTGTAAAGGCATAAATAACACCTACTACCTCTAGGACAGATTCAGCTTTTAAACGTATATGTACTTCAAATAGTAATGAGGATGACCCTAAAGTGAGATATCCACCACATCAATCGAGTGTCCTAGAGAGCAATATACAATTAAATAAAACAGTCTTTCAACCGATCCCTTGTTTCCGTTGTAGTTTCTGTGCCCCTATGAAAGCAAAGGGATATTTGCATCCTTGTTTTGTTAGGTCCCAGCCAGCACCGGTAAGGCTGCATTCACTTTGTCCTAGATACACCCTGTCTTCCGACCTCAAGGGTAACAGTGCCTTAATGAAAAATGCCACCTCCAGCGTCTCCAAATGCTATTGTAGTACAGGTGGTAATGAATGATACGGGGCTGATCACCCTGCAGTCCAGCCAAAAGGTATCTGTGGAGTGGGATAGGGTCAGCCTTACCATGTTGCCTTACCGCTTTTGGTGCAATATGTGTTTTTCTCCCAGTAGCTAGCATGGAGAACAGTGTGGCTTGGTTGCGATAGTTAAGATTTTGCATGCATATTTGCACCTCGCAGGCCTCAAACTCAGAGCACAAGTCTCTAGTCTCCCTTATAGAGAATGAGGTCTCCTTGAGTGATGCGCCCCAAGTATTAAAACTATTAATAAAACTTATTTAAAATTACTATATATACTGTTAAATATTCTAAATAATCCATAGAATATATCTATATGTTTTACAGTATGTACAGTATATTCATTTTTAATAATATATATTGATTTTTGGTTAATGCACACCACCCAGCCCAGGTGTTCCAGAAAATATAACTGTGGTATACATATAAAGCTAGGGAGTTTCACTCTGTGTAGACATGATTTGCTGCAGTGTGGAAACTGATTGGTGTTAGGACCAGTCTATTGTGGGACACCTTGTAAGTGGTGGCTTAGCAGAATATGATCATATTGTGTGACTAAGATCCCTATTTTAATTTTAAATTTAAACAGACAATGTTTTTGCAGCATAAATATAAGTCAATATTATTGTGAGATGTTTATCCCAATCTTATTTGAACTATGTAAGTATATTTAGCAGACAGAAGTATATATAAATATGCTATAAATATGCGGACTTAAGTGGTTGGATGTGCACCAATACTTTTTTGTTGTTATATATTTCTTTATATTCTGTATATGATAATGTTAATGTAATATATATATATATATATATATATATATATATATATATATATATGCAGCAAAAAATAATAAAATATAGGGGTGCATAATTTTCCTCAATTTCCAATGCTTACACAAGTGCTAGCTGTCCCAAATAATATACATTACTACTTAGGAAGGATTGATCAAACATAATTGTCAATCAAAGAAGGACACAGGCTGCACAGAGTTACAAAAAGCTTTATTACTATATGGGTATGACTAGTCAGACCAGACCGTCTATCCTCCACCCTAATTCCAAGCTGCAAATCCTTTCATAAAATCAATACAAGCAACACAGGCTATGTAAGCTTACAGGGAAATTATCTATTTCACAGTACAGGGAGTGCAGAATTATTAGGCAAGTTGTATTTTTGAGGATTAATTTTATTATTGAACAACAACCATGTTCTCAATGAACCCAAAAAACTCATTAATATCAAAGCTGAATATTTTTGGAAGTAGTTTTTAGTTTGTTTTTAGTTTTAGCTATTTTAGGGGAATATCTGTGTGTGCAGGTGACTATTACTGTGCATAATTATTAGGCAACTTAACAAAAAACAAATATATACCCATTTCAATTATTTATTTTTACCCGTGAAACCAATATAACATCTCAACATTCACAAATATACATTTCTGACATTCAAAAACAAAACAAAAACAAATCAGTGACCAATATAGCCACCTTTCTTTGCAAGGACACTCAAAAGCCTGCCATCCATGGATTCTGTCAGTGTTTTGATCTGTTCACCATCAACATTGCGTGCAGCAGCAACCACAGCCTCCCAGAAACTGTTCAGAGAGGTGTACTGTTTTCCCTCCTTGTAAATCTCACATTTGATGATGGACCACAGGCTCTCAATGGGGTTCAGATCAGGTGAACAAGGAGGCCATGTCATTAGATTTTCTTCTTGTATACCCTTTCTTGCCAGCCATGCTGTGGAGTACTTGGAAGCGTGTGATGGAGCATTGTCCTGCATGAAAATCATGTTTTTCTTGAAGGATGCAGACTTCTTCCTGTACCACTGCTTGAAGAAGGTGTCTTCCAGAAACTGGCAGTAGGACTGGGAGTTGAGCTTGACTCCATCCTCAACCCGAAAAGGCCTCACAAGCTCATCTTTGATGATACCAGCCCAAACCAGTACTCCACCTCCACCTTTCTGGCGTCTGAGTCGGACTGGAGCTCTCTGCCCTTTACCAATCCAGCCACGGGCCCATCCATCTGGCCCATCAAGACTCACTCTCATTTCATCAGTCCATAAAACCTTAGAAAAATCAGTCTTGAGATATTTCTTGGCCCAGTCTTGACGTTTCAGCTTGTGTGTCTTGTTCAGTGGTGGTCGTCTTTCAGCCTTTCTTACCTTGGCCATGTCTCTGAGTATTGCACACCTTGTGCTTTTGGGCACTCTAGGGATGTTGCAGCTCTGAAATATGGCCAAACTGGTGGCAAGTGGCATCTTGGCAGCTGCACGCTTGACTTTTCTCAGTTCATGGGCAGTTATTTTGCGCCTTGGTTTTTCCACACGCTTCTTGCGACCCTGTTGACTATTTTGAATGAAACGCTTGATTGTTCAATGATCACGCTTCAGAAGCTTTGCAATTTTAAGAGTGCTGCATCCCTCTGCAAGATATCTCACTATTTTTTACTTTTCTGAACCTGTTAAGTCCTTCTTTTGACCCATTTTGCCAAAGGAAAGGAAGTTGCCTAATAATTATGCACACCTGATATAGGGTGTTGATGTCATTAGACCACACCTCTTCTCATTACAGAGATGCACATCACCTAATATGCTTAATTGGTAGTAGGCTTTCGAGCCTATACAGCTTGGAGTAAGACAACATGCATAAAGAGGATGATGTGGTCAAAATACTCATTTGCCTAATAATTCTGCACTCCCTGTATGTCCTAGGCTAAATAATATGCATATAGGTGTACCATTATGTACTCACAAATACTTGTGTCTAAACATATTATTCATATTGAGCATAGGATCAGTTATACCAATAAAATTTTTATAGTGTGGGGCCCCAGCACTGCTATTAGAACAGCCGTAAATCTTTGTAACCAGGCTCTTAAGTGTTAATACACGCACTGGTTTAGTCGCTCATGGCAGGTGTTAGTAAAGTCCTGCTGTATAGCGTCAGTCTTAATGACTTTTTTCCGGCTTCCAGTTAATGTGTCTGTACCGTATGACTCTACAGTTGTGAATAGGAAAAAGTACTGTTGTTGCAGATATCCCTGCAGGGGGAGCACAATGTGTGCAGTATGAAAACAGATCCAGGCTGTACATTAATTCACGCAAGACTTTCAAGCCCAACCAACTTTAAACATCCCAGGTACCTTTACATACAAGCGGTCCGGTATGGAAGTCCTTTATATAGGCTGGCTTCTTCACTTGCTCACAAAAAGCTGCACTTCAGCGTCCTCCTTACACGGCATGTACACAACCTGTTAGTTAGCTGTTACGTCCAATGAATCCTCAGTCATGACGCGTTTCTCCCCTGCCACAAAGGGCTGAGTATCGGGGCCTCGTCAGATGTGTTCCTAAGGGAGTGTGTAATGGACTTTATACATGCATTGGTTCTTAAGTTCGCCCTTTTCTTCTACGATCTCAGAGTAGTAGCTGTTTTCTGGTGCTAGAAAAGATCCCTATGCAGTTTTACAACATATGGAACTGATTGCTAAGTACTATATTATTTACAATATTTACATTTATGCAGTAATGGTATATTTATACTTAATATCAGCATGTTTCTCAGAATGTTATCATTAGCATTACACAGTCTGGTTAGGATTCTAAGTTTTACATCCATACCATTTTATCTTCGAATCATGTTTCTTTCTCCTTATATCAAGAAGCTTTTCAACAGCTTTTTAAAGAAGCCCTTATTCTCTAATAAATGGCATATTTATCATCCATATCAACCATCCACTCATAACTGGTCATGTACATTATTTACACAGACAGATTGCTAATGCACTATGTGTCATTTAGACGTTACGTCCCTAGATATACAATTTAAAGATACATACTTAGATGGGTTCTATGTTCCTCCTCAATGATATTTACGTACCACTTTCTAAGTCATTCTATAGAAAGCATCCATATTCAATTTTTCTCATTCAGACCTGATATTTACGTACCACTTTCTAAATCATTCTATAGAAAGCATCCATATTCAATTTTCTCATTCAGACCTATAGGACTCAATGGGGGGTAGTTATCAAGCTGTCAACCTCAAATACGCTGGAATTCCGCAGCGTATTTGTGGCGAGGCTGATTCGCCTTAGTTATCAAAGGCTAGAGACCGGCAAAAGTAGAATTTTGTGACGTAAGCTTCGATCCGCCGGACTCAGTCCGACACAGATCGATTCTTACGTCACTCCAGATGTTCCGCACACAAGTGTGGAACAATCTGACTACTTTTGCTAGTTATCAAAAAAATAGCAGGTACGCTCGGCACTTTTCCGGCCCAGCGTACCTGGTTTTCAATCCGGGAGTCTGACCATAGCGAAAGTTCATGTTCGCTGCTGCCAGACATCCCATTCATTCCTATGGGAGCTGTCTGCACCTAACACCCTAACATGTACCCCGAGTCTAAACACCCCTAATCTGCCCCCCCTACACCGCCGCAACTAAATAAATGTATTACCCCCTAAATCGCTGCTCCCGGAGCCCACCGCCACTATAATAAACATGTTAACCCCTAAACCGCCGCTCCCTGACCCCACCGCAACTATAATATATGTATTAACCCCGAAACCGCCGCTCCCAGACCCCGCCGCCACCTACATGATACATATTAACCCCTATCCTGCCCCCCCAATACCGCCGCCCTCTATAATAAAGTTATTAACCCCTATCCTGCCGCTCCCGGACCTCGCCGCAACTAAATAAATAGTTTAACCCCTAAACCGCCGCTCCCGGACCCCGCCGCAACCTATATTAAACTTATTTACCCCTAATCTGCCCCCCCTACACCTATAATACATTTATTAACCCCTATCCTGCCCCCCCTACACCGCCGCCACTGTAATAAAATTATTAACCCCTAAACCTAAGTCTAACACTAACCCTAACACCCCCCAACTTAAATATTAATTAAATAAATCAAAATAATATTTCAATTATTAACTAAATTAATCCTATTTAAAACTAAATACTTACCTTTAAAATAAACCCTAATATAGCTACAATATAAATAATAATTATATTGTAGCTATCTTAGGATTTATATTTATTTTACAGGCAAATTTCAATTTATTTTAACTAGGTACAATAGCTATTAATTAGTTATTAACTATTTAATAGCTACCTAGTTAAAATAAACAGAAATTTACCTGTAAAATAAATCCTAACCTTAGTTACAATTACACCTAACACTACACTATCATTAAATAAATTATTCATATTTAAAACTACTTACCTGTAAAATAAACCCTAAGATAGCTACAATGTAATTAATAATTACATTGTAGCTATTTTAGGATTTATATTTATTTTACAGTTAACTTTGTATTTATTTTAGCTAGTTAGAATAGTTATTAAATAGTTATGAACTATTTAATAACTACCTAGCTAAAAGAAATACAAAATTACCTGTAAAATAAATCTAAATTAAAAAAGTTCAAAGCTCTTTTGCCTTACCAGCCCTTAAAAGGGCCTTTTGCGGGGCATGCCCCAAAAAAAACTGCTCTTTTGCCTGTAAAAGAAAAATACAACCCCCCCCATCATTACAACCCACCACCCACATACCCCTAATCTAACCTAAACCCCCCTTAAATAAACCTAACACTACCCCCCTGAAGATCATCCTACCTTGAGTTGTCTTCAGCCAGCCGACCCACCGATGGAACCGAAGAGGAGATCCGGAGCGGCAGAAGTGATCCACCAAGGGGCACTGAAGAATTCTTCCATCCGATGAAGTCATCATCCAGGCGGCGCTGAAGAAGTCTTCCATCCAGGCGATGTCATCTTCCAAGCGGGGTCTTCAATCTTCTTTCTTCAGGATCCATCTTCATCCCGCCGACGCGGAACATCCTTCTTTCCTGACGGACTAACGACGAATGAAGGCTCCTTTAAGGGACGTCATCCAAGATGGCGTCCCTTCAATTCCGATTGGCTGATAGGATTCTATCAGCCAATCGGAATTAAGGTAGGAAAAATCTGATTGGCTGATTGAATCATCCAATCAGATTGAGTTCAATCCGATTGGCTTATCCAATCAGCCAATCAGATTGAGCTTGCATTCTATTGGCTGTTCCGATCAGCCAATAGAATGCGAGCTCAATCTGATTGGCTGATTTAATCAGCCAATCAGATTTTTCCTACCTTAATTCCGATTGGCTGATAGAATCCTATCAGCCAATCGGAATTGAAGGGACGCCATCTTGGAGTGGCGGTTTAGGGGTTAGTAACTTTATTTAGGAGCAGCGGTTTAGGGGTTAGTAACTAGGAGTGGCGGTTTAGGGGTTAGTAACTTTATTTAGTTGTGGGAGGCTCCGGGGGCACTGGTATAGGGGGTAGAACAGTGTAGTTAGTGTGGGTGCTTAGTGACAGGCTAGCAATAAAGCTGTAAAAAAGCCAAAGAGCAGTGAGATCGGATGAGTGATAACTATCACAATCCGCTGCTCATCGCCCCGTACTTGGTGCGCGGCTTTTTGACAGCTTTATTGATAACTTAGGCGAACGTATTCAGGTCCGAGGCGGCGATGGTAGGCGAGCTTAGGCGGGCGTATTGAACCGGCGAAGGCAGGAAAAGTAGACGCGTTGATAACTACCCCTCAATGTGTTTAACCTATAAATCCATCTTGATTCATGTTGCAGAATTATTCTGTCTAAATTTCCAACCCGTCTGTTTTGTTTTAGCTGCTCTATACCCATAATTTTTAATTTTGTATGATCTGAGTTGTGATGGGATTTAAAGTGTCTTGCTACTGGTCTGTCCATGTCCTCATTCTTAATGTCATCCCTGTGCTCACGTATTCTGCTTTTTAGCTCTCTGGTCGGTTTTCTTACATAAAATCTGGGGCAAGGGCAATTAAGCAAATATATAACATTTTTAGAGGTGCAGGATATCCTATCCCTCACATAATGTGTCTTGCTCCTAGTAGGTATACAAAATGAGACAGATCTCTTCACATATGTACAATATACACAGTGCCCGCAAGGTACACTGCCTACCTGGTGTTGGCTGCTGTTAACCAGTTTTTAGTCACTTCTCTTTTGAATTTGCTATGTACCAGCATATCTCTAATGCTTGGTGCTCTCTTGGCTGTTAGTAAGGGATATTCTGAGATGCAGCCCTGAAGTGATGCATCTTCAAATAAAATGTGCCAATGAGCATTAAGAATATATCTCAATTTATTCCAGTGCGAGTTTTATTGAGTGACCAATCTCGCTTGTGTATCATTATTTGATGCACTTCTTCTGTTATACAGCAAGTCACTTCTTGCTGTTTTGCACGCTCTAATGCATGCTTTTTTTTACTACTTTTCTTGAATAGCCCCTGGCTATGAATCTTTCAGCCATTAGTTGTGCCTCAAACACTTTTGTTTATGAACAGCACTTTTTTAGCCTCAAAAATTGGCCAATGGGTACACCATTTTTTGGGGACTCAGGGTGGTGACTTTTCACATGGAGCAGGCTGTTGGTTGCCGTTTTTGCGATGAACATTTGTATGTATTTCATTATTCTGTTTTATGATATTTAAATCTAGAAAAGTCGCTTTCTCCATGCTGACATTGTATGTGAGAAACAAATTGAGATCATTCTTATTTAGAATGTCTACAAAATCTGCCACAGATTTCTCATCACCCTTCCATAGGATCAATATGCCATCCACAAACCGTAGCCAGAGGACAACATATTTCTCTACCCAATCTAAAAGTTCATGAAATACATTCTTAATCTCCCAGATGCCTAGGTGCAAACATGCGTATGTTGTTGCACATGTTGCACCCATGGCTGTTCCGCGTTCCTGTATAAAGAGTTTGCCATCAAAAGAAAATATATTATTTTTCAAGATAAACTCTAAAAGACATAGGACCCACTCAGTATTCTCCCTGTATTCTTCCCCTCTCAATTCCAAAAAATATCTTGCTGCATTCAGCCCAGCTTGATGTGGAATTGAGGAATATAGGGATTCAACATCCAGGGTCACCAGGAGTAGGTCATGATTTACTGTTATTCTATCAAGCTTTTTAAGAACTTCACCAGTGTCACAAATATAAGAGGACAGGGATTCCAGAAAGGGACACAAGAAAAAAATCAACGTATCTGCTTACGCCTTCAGTTGGTCCATTTATACCCGATATTATCGGGCGGCCTGGAGGGTGCTTTAAGTTTTTATGCACCTTTGCTATGCAGTAAAAAGTTGGTAAAACCGTGAAGGGATTGTTTAAGGATTGATGTTCTTTTGCACTGATAAGCCCATCATTCCTTGTCTTCTTCAGCATAAATATCAATTAATTACAAGATCTCTCATACACTTGGTGTGTTACCACTTCATATTGTTCTTAAACAGATAGCTGTCTTTTAACCTCTTGCACATAGGAGGTCTGATCTTGGATGACAATATTGCCTCCTTTATCAGATGGCTTGAACACCAGGTCTTTCCTCTTAATTAAATCTCGCAGAGCTTCTTTTTCACTTCTACTTAGATTGTCACTATCAATCCTTGTGATGCCAATTCTATTCACATCAGCTTCAACACATTTCACGAAAGTTTGGATACTGGGGGACAAGGATTATTGTGGAATAAACTTAGATTTTGGTTTAAACCCTGTTTTCATAGGGTAATCTTTCTGTGCCTGCCCATCATCCTGATCCTCCAGTAGGGAAACTAAATCCTCTACTGCTGATATGTCAGATTCTGAGACATTAGGATCTACAGAAGCTTTATGTTTCCATATCTTTTTCAATAAGATTTTTCTTGAGTATAGATTTAAATCTTTGATGAACTCGAATTTGTCTAATGGGTTGTTAGGACAAAATGTAAGGTCTTTCTTAAGTAATTCAATGTGTGCTAGATTTAACCTTACTGAGGATAAGTTAATGACCATTAATTAATTTAATTCTTGTGTGCTGTCATTCATTAGGCTGTCAGAATCTACTTCTATTCTTATTAGTTCTTCTGGTTTCTTGTTGTCATTCGACTCATCTGATTCTGTCGGTACTGGTGGTACCCCCCCCCGCCTCTCTGCCTTGGTCTCCTGTAAGAGTGCCCATCTTCCCCTCTTCCTTCGTCCCCCCCCTCCTTGTCCTCCTCCTAAAGGGAGTCTCATTTATAGGGTTTCTTTGATATTCTGTGGTTGTGTGTCTAATTCTTGGTCTGATTTGTCAGTGCCAAAATCATACGATTGGCGTGTCAAGTTACCAACTTTTTACTGCATACCAAAGGTGCATAAAAACTTAAAGCACCCTCCAGGCCACCCGATAATATCGGGTATAAATGGACCAACTGAAGGCGTAAGCAGATTTTTTCTTGCGACCCTTTCTGGAATCCCTGTCCTCTTATATATGTGACACTGGTGAAGTTCTTAAAAAGCTTGACAGAATAAAAGTATATCATGACCTACTGCTGAATGAGAAAATTGAATATGTATGCTTTCTATAGAATGATTTAGAAAGTGGTACGTAAATATCAGGTCTGAATGAGAAAAATTGAATATGGATGTTTTCTATAGAATGACTTAGAATGTGGTACGTAAATATCATTGAGGAGGAACATAGAACCCAGCTAAGTATGTATCTTTAAATTGTATATCTAGGGACGTAACGTCTAGATGACACATAGTGCATTAGCAATCTGTCTGTGTAAATAATGTACATCACCAGTTATGAGTGGATGGTTGATATGGTTGATAAATATGCTATTTATTAGAGAATAAGGGCTTCTTTAAAAAGCTGTTTAAAAGCTTCTTGATATAAGGAGAAAGAAACATGATTCAAAGATAAAATGGTATGGATGTAAAACTTAGAATCCTAACCAGACTGTGTAATGCTAATGATAACATTCTGAAAAACGTGCTGATATTAAGTATAAATATACCATTACTGTGTAAATGTAAATATTGCAAATAATATAGTACTTAGCAATCAGTTCCATATGTTGTAAAACTGCATAGGGATCTTTTCTAGCACGAGAAAACAGCTGCTACTCTGAGATCGTACAAGAAAAGGGGTGGACTTAAGAACCAATGAATGCAAAAAGTCCGTTACACACTCCCTTAGGAACACATCTGACAAGGCCCCCAATACTCAGCCCTTTGTGGGAGGGGAGAAACGCGTCATGACTGAGGATTCATGTGACGTAACAGCTAACTAACAGCTTGTGTACACGCCGTGTAAGGAGGACACTGAAGTGCAGCTTTTTGTGAGCAAGTGAAGAAGCCAGCCTATATAAAGGACTTCCATACCAGACCGCTTGTATGTAAATTTACCTGGGATGTTGAAAGTTGGTTGGACTTGAAAGTCTTGCGTGAATTAATGTACAGCCTGGATCTGTTTTCATACTGAACACATTGCGCTCCCCCTGCAGGGATATCTGCAACAACAGTACTTTTGCCTATTCACAACTGTGGAGTCATACGGTACAGACACATTAACTGGAAGCCGGAAAAAAGTCATTAAGACTGACGCTATACAGCAGGACTTTACTAACACCTGCCATGAGCGACTACACCAGTGCATGTATTAACACTTAAGAGCCTGGTTACAAAGACTGTACGGCTGTTCTAGTAACAGTGCTGGGGCCCCACACTATAAAATTGTTTATTGGTATAACTGATCCTATGCTCAATATGAATAATATGATTAGACACAAGTATTTGTGAGTACATAATGGTACACCTATATGCATATTATTTAGCCTAGGACATACTGTGAAATAGATAATTTCCCTGTAAGCTTACATAGCCTGTGGTGTTTGTATTGATTTTATGCAAGGATTTACAGCTTGGAATTATTGTGGAGGATGGACGGCCTGGTCTGACTAGTCATACCCATATAGTAATAAAGCTTTTTTCTGTGCAGCCTGTGTCCTTCTTTGATTTACAATTATGTTTGATCAATCCTTCCTAACTAAGTAGAAATGTATATATATATATATATATATATATATATATATATACATATATATATATATATATATATATATATATACACGCACACATACTTAGACGTGTATGTATGGATACTGTATATGTTAAAGCCCTTTGCAGCCCTTATAACACCTTATACCATATATCTTTCAGCCCTTATAACTGTTCAAATATTTTTTTTAATAAATTTTATCGGTGCTTTTATAAGTATAACTGTAATTTTAAGTGTATTTATGTTGTGTTTAATGCAACTTTTTTTCTTCCTCTACCCTTTGCACAAGCTCTTAAGTTGCGCTAACCCAACAAGCATAAATCGTGATTGCGCTTGAGCGAACACGTTTCTTTTCAATTAGTAATACGCACGCTATTTCCGCTGCGCACAAAAAGTAAAAAAAGCAGCAGATATCTCTTAGGTGTTACAGTTAGCGCACCACTCGTAATCTAGCGCTTAATCAGTAAGCAAATGACAAGAGGCATATGATACTGCAGTATAAAACTATGTTGTCTTAAAGGGACAATATTCATAGCTGCACTGGTAAACAGTCTTGAGAAGTCTTTAACCCCTTAATGAAAGAGGGTTTTCCCAGTTTTTGTTCTTACATGACACAGGCAATTTTGGCAATTTTTGCTCAGTATTGCTTTCACCATAATTATCTAAAAAAAGTTAGCAATTTTCTGTATAACCATTTTTACAATAATAGTGTAGCTAAAGAAAAATGCCTCCATATAGATTAATTATGTTGTTTTGATTTTAGGAATACCCCATATGTTTAGGTTTCTATTTAATTTATAGAAAATGTAGGCCAAATACTACAAAGATGGAATTATTGGTTTAACATTAAAATTGCTTTGCTTGGATTGTAAGCTAAATAGCAGTCACCCAATTTAAACATGCTACACAAATGCATATATTTGTAGATTTTAGACACCCCAGGATATCTACATAGACTGGTATTTGGACACTTTGGGTGAGATTACAAGTGGAGTGCAATATTAGTTTTCTAGCCGGCAGCCACGGCAAACCCCCCAGCACAGCAATAAATATGTATATATGTATATATATTCTTATATACATATATATATATATATATATATATATATATATATATATATATATATATATATAAATGTATGTGTTTATTTGTGTATATACACATATTAACACATAAATATATATGTATATAAGCATAAACATATATTTATAAAGAAAACACAGTCCCCCATTGACCTCCAGGGCCGTTTTTATAGTAGTAGTTTTAGTGGGCCCAGTAAGTTAAATTCTAGCAAAGTTAATGTTTGAGCGGGAGCCTTGTATTGTTAGTGGGCTTTCCAGCCATTAAAGGGCCAATATAGTGTTAACATGTATTTATTTTTTTAATCTTTCATTGAGATTTTTGGGAATAACAACAGTGAACACATGTTCATTCACAATGATATCAAGCTTAATGATCACTTTTGGACCTTAGTACGACTAGTCAACATAAGCTAATGGGAGTAAATGCAATGTATCTACTTAGTAGGTCTCTGTTGGACTATAATAGGTAAGTAACTGTAACTACTATCATTGGTAGTCACTCTCGGGCCATATGACAAACAGAAAAGAATATCAATGCTACAATAGTATAAAAAAAACTCTCAGCAAGTTATTACTAACCACAACCTTTATAATTTAGGATACATTTAGGAAACATGTCCTCTCCCCGTAAACTGAAGTTGGATAGACTGAATATTAAGAGTTCTGGGTTTCTTGCATTTTATAGCACTAAAGGAGCTTGTATATAATCTGAAAGGCTAAAGGAGCTAATGAGACAATCTACCATAATTTGGGGTATTTTAGAATAGAACCTAGTAAGGTATCAAAATACCTGCCTCGCCGCTGACAGATCAATACAAGGGAGTATACATATATAAAAAAAAATCTACAGTAAATATCAGGAATATGGGTAAATAAACCTATACATTTTTAAAGAATATTAGCAAGCATTTTTCCCTTTTTTTCATTTTCCCCTTGACACATGCAGACATCCTAACTCTCCTGGGAGTCTCCCGCATTGAAATAGCGACTCCCTGACACCCGCAAAGTAAACATAAGATCCCGGTAAGAGCAGAGCCAGAGAAAATAAAATTTGTGCCTGCACTTTTCATTTCTACATGTAGGTGTCATTGTTCCGTTGTAGCTAGTAAACAGTTACTGCATTCCTCTCTGGACTTTTCTCCTCCTTCCTGATCCTGAACTCTAGTGCAGTGCGAGACAGCAGCAGACCTGTTATATATTGAGGTGAGTTGTGCAGACTCCCATACTCTCTATATTGTGCAGATTTCCATACTCTCTATATTGTGCAGACTCCCATACTCTCTATATTGTGCAAATTCCCATACTCTCTATATTGTGCAAATTCCCATACTCTCTATATTGGGCAGACTCCCATACTCTCTATATTGGGCAGACTCCCATACTCTCTATATTGTGCAGACTCCCATACTCTCTATATTGTGCAAATTCCCATACTCTCTATATTGTGCAAATTCCCATACTCTCTATATTGGGCAGACTCCCATACTCTCTATATTGGGCAGACTCCCATACTCTCTATATTGGGCAGACTCCCATACTCTCTATATTGGGCAGACTCCCATACTCTCTATATTGGGCAGACTACCCATACTCTCTATATTGGGCAGACTCCCATACTCTCTATATTGGGCAGACTCCCATACTCTCTATATTGGGCAGACTCCCATACTCTCTATATTGGGCAGACTCCCATACTCTCTATATTGGGCAGACTCCCATACTCTCTATATTGGGCAGACTCCCATACTCTCTATATTGGGCAGACTCCCATACTCTCTATATTGGGCAGACTACCCATACTCTCTATATTGGGCAGACTCCCATACTCTCTATATTGGGCAGACTCCCATACTCTCTATATTGGGCAGACTCCCATACTCTCTATATTGGGCAGACTCCCATACTCTCTATATTGGGCAGACTCCCATACTCTCTATATTGGGCAGACTCCCATACTCTCTATATTGGGCAGACTCCCATACTCTCTATATTGGGCAGACTCCCATACTCTCTATATTGGGCAGACTCCCATACTCTCTATATTGGGCAGACTCCCATACTCTCTATATTGGGCAGACTCCCATACTCTCTATATTGGGCAGACTCCCATACTCTCTATATTGGGCAGACTCCCATACTCTCTATATTGGGCAGACTCCCATACTCTCTATATTGGGCAGACTTCCATACTCTCTATATTGGGCAGACTCCCACACTCTCTATATTGGGCAGACTCCCATACTCTCTATATTGGGCAGACTCCCATACTCTCTATATTGGGCAGACTCCCATACTCTCTATATTGGGCAGACTCCCATACTCTCTATATTGGGCAGACTCCCATACTCTCTATATTGGGCAGACTCCCATACTCTCTATATTGGGCAGACTCCCATACTCTCTATATTGGGCAGACTCCCATACTCTCTATATTGGGCAGACTCCCATACTCTCTATATTGGGCAGACTCCCATACTCTCTATATTGGGCAGACTCCCATACTCTGTATATTGGGCAGACTCCCATACTCTCTATATTGGGCAGACTCCCATACTCTCTATATTGGGCAGACTTCCATACTCTCTATATTGGGCAGACTCCCATACTCTCTATATTGGGCAGACTCCCATACTCTCTATATTGGGCAGACTCCCATACTCTCTATATTGGGCAGACTCCCATACTCTCTATATTGGGCAGACTCCCATACTCTCTATATTGGGCAGACTCCCATACTCTCTATATTGGGCAGACTCCCATACTCTCTATATTGGGCAGACTCCCATACTCTATATATTGGGCAGACTCCCATACTCTCTATATTGGGCAGACTCCCATACTCTATATATTGGGCAGACTCACATACGCTATATATTGGGCAGACTCCCATACTCTATATATTGGGCAGACTCCCATACTCTATATATTGGGCAGACTCCCATACTCTATATATTGGGCAGACTCCCATACTCTATATATTGGGCAGACAATCAAATTATTGCACTATTGTTTAAAGTAAGTTTGTATTTAACCCTTGCAGATTGATTAAACACATAGTTAAAGTCAGCTTCAGAGCAGCAATGCTCTACTGGGAGCTAGCTGAACATATCTGGTGAGCCAACGACAAGAGAAAAATGTGTGTAGCCACCAATCACTACCTAGCTCCAAGCAGTGCATTGCTGATGAAGATATATGCATAGGCTTTTCAACAAAGGATACCAAAGGAACAAAGTAAATTTGATAAAATAAGCTAATTTAAAAGCATGTTAAAGGGACACTGAACCCAATTTTTTTCTTTCATGATTCAAATAGAGCATGCAATTTTAAGCAACTTTCTAATTTACTTTTATTATCAATTTTTCTTCGTTCTCTTGCTATCTTTATTTGAAAAAGAAGGCATCTATGCTAAGGAGACAGCAAATTGTTGGTTCAGAACCATGGATAGCACTTGTTTATTGGTGCTGTCCAATCAGCAAGGACAACCCAGGTTGTTCACCAAAAATGGGCCGGCATCTAAACTTACATTCTTGCTTTTCAAATAAACATACCAAGAGAATTAAGAAAATTTGATAATAGGAGTAAATTAGAAAGTTGTTTAAAATTGCATGCTCTATCTGAATCATGAAAGAAAAAATTTGGGTTCAGTGTCCCTTTAAAGTTAAATATTCAATGCAAATCATGAAAATTTGATTTTAAACCTTCTATGTTCCTTTAAATTGGGAAAAAAAACATCTGAATTAGAAAAACAACAAAATGTAGTTAAATACATGAAGAAGAAACAAATTATGCAGTAATAAATCCTGTTTAAACATATGTTTGACCAAAAATACATTACATACTTTGTTCATAATTTCTCTCTTTTGCATAATCAAATAAACCATTCTAGTTCACTTTATTTTAAATTGTATGTTGCCATCTAGTGGCTATTGTAAATTACTGCAGAAGATTATTATTTTTTTCTTGGTTGTTGCTGTAATTTAAAGCTAGCAACATTTTTATTATGTTAGACATTTTCTCTTTTTTAGTGTTAGGAGTTTTTTGTATGCTTCCAAATTGGTCACAAACTTATTACATTAAGGGATCATACAATTATTTCTTAAAGGGATAGTAAACACCAAAAATGTTATATATACTTTTTGCCTCTGTAATTACCTTGTGTCTACGCTTCTGCTGACTGCCTCCTTATCTCAGATCTTTTGATAGACTTGCATTTCAGGCAATTAGTGCTGACTCTTAAATAACTTCACGTGCATGTGCACAATGTTATCTATATGAAATACATGCACTAACACCCTCTAGCTGTGAAAAAATGACAAATGCATTCAGATTAGAGGTGACCTTCAAGGCCTAATAAATTAGCATATGAGCCTACCTAGTATTAGCCTTTAACTAAGAATAACAAGAAAACAAAGCAAATTTGATGATAAAAGTAAATTAGGAAGTTGTTTAAAATTGTATGCCCTGTTTGTATCATGAAAGTTTAATTTGGTCTTTACTATCCCTTTAAGGGGATATCAAAATGCCAAAAAAATCCACTAAAATGTTAGAGCATTTTTTAATTGCACTATTACTCGCATATAACTATGTGTTTAACATCTGCAAATGGATTAATCCATTTTAATGGATTAAAGTGCTCCAGAGCAGCAATGCACTACTTAGAGCAAGCCAAACACATTTGATGAGCCAATGACAAAAGATAAATGTGTGTAACCACCAATCACCAGCTAGCTCTGATTAGTACATTGATGCTGCTGAAGATATTCACATTTTCTTTTAAACAAAATATAGCAAAAGCACAAAGTACATTTATTAGAAGAAGTGAATTTAAAAGTATCTCCAAATGATATGCTGTCTGAATCCTGAAAGTTTAATTTGACTTTCCATACCCTTTAAGTAAAGACACCTTTAAACATATATTTTTTTTTAACAAAGTACACTGGGCAAATCTAAGTAAAGGTAGAAAACCTTTTATAAAACCTTTTATAAAAACTGTTTGGGACCAGAACAAGTTTGGATTTCAGAACAGTTTGGATTTTGCAATATTTGTATCTGTAAAATGGGACAGCTTGGAGATGGAGGCCTAGATTTGGAGTTCGGCGGTAAAAGGGCTGTTAAGGCTCCGCGGGCTTTTTTCTGGCCGCACCATAAATTTAACTCTGGTATCGAGAGTTAAAACAAATGCTGCGTTAGGCTCCAAAAAAGGAGCGTAGAGCATTTTTACCGCAAATGCAACTCTCGATACCAGAGTTGCTTACGGACGCGGCCGGCATCAAAAACGTGCTCGTGCACGATTCTCCCATAGGAAACAATGGGACTGTTTGAGCTGAAAAAAAACCTAACACCTGCAAAAAAGCAGCGTTCAGCTCCTAACACAGCCCCATTGTTTCCTATGGGGAAACACTTCCTACGTCTGCACCTAACACTCTAACATGTACCCCGAGTCTAAACACCCCTAACCTTACACTTATTAACCCCTAATCTGCCGCCCCCGCTATCGCTCACCCCTGCATTACACTTTTAACCCCTAATCTTCCGCTCCGTAAACCGCCGCAACCTACGTTATCCCTATGTACCCCTAATCTGCTGCCCTAACACCGCCGACCCCTATGTTATATTTATTAACCCCAAATCTGCCCCCCACAACGTCGCCGACACCTACCTACACTTATTAACCCCTAATCTGCCGAGCGGACCTGAGCGCTACAATAATAAAGTTATTAACCCCTAATCCGCCTCACTAACCCTATCATAAATGGTATTAACCCCTAATCTGCCCTCCCTAACATCGCCGACAACTAACTTCAATTATTAACCCCTAATCTTCCGATCGGAGCTCACCGCTATTCTAATAAATGGATTAACCCCTAAAGCTAAGTCTAACCCTAACACTAACACCCCCCCTAACTTAAATATAATTTACATATAACGAAATAAATTAACTCTTATTAAATAAATTAATCCTATTTAAAGCTAAATACTTACCTGTAAAATAAACCCTAATATAGCTACAATATAAATTATAATTATATTTTAGCTATTTTAGGATTAATATTTATTTTACAGGCAACTTGGTATTTATTTTAACTAGGTACAATAGCTATTAAATAGTTAAGAACTATTTAATAGTTACCTAGTTAAAATAATTACAAAATTACCTGTAAAATAAATCCTAACCTAAGATATAATTAAACCTAACACTACCCTATCAATAAAATAATTAAATAAACTACCTACAATTACCTACAATTAACCTAACACTACACTATCAATAAATTAAATAAACACAATTGCTACAAATAAATACAATTAAATAAACTAGCTAAAGTACAAAAAATAAAAAAGAACTAAGTTACAGAAAATAAAAAAATATTTACAAACATAAGAAAAATATTACAACAATTTTAAACTAATTACACCTACTCTAAGCCCCCTAATAAAATAACAAAGCCCCCCAAAATAAAAAATTCCCTACCCTATTCTAAATTAAAAAAGTTACAAGCTCTTTTACCTTACCAGCCCTGAACAGGGCCCTTTGCGGGGCATGCCCCAAGAAGTTCAGCTCTTTTGCCTGTAAAAGAAAACATACAATACCCCCCCCCAACATTACAACCCACCACCCACATACCCCTAATCTAACCCAAACCCCCCTTAAATAAACCTAACACTAAGCCCCAGAAGATCTTCCTACCTTGTCTTCACCATACCAGGTTCACCGATCCGTCCTGGCTCCGATATCTTCATCCAACCCAAGCGGGGGCTAGACATCCACTGAAGAAGTCCAGAAGAGGGTCCAAAGTCTTCCTCCTATCCGGCAAGAAGAGGACATCCGGACCGGCAAACATCTTCTCCAAGCGGCATCTTCGATCTTCTTCCATCCGGTGCGGAGCGGGTCCATCTTGAAGCAGGCGACGCGGATCCATCCTCTTCTTCCGATGTCTCCCGACTAATGACGGTTCCTTTAAGGGACGTCATCCAAGATGGCGTCCCTCGAATTCCGATTGGCTGATAGGATTCTATCAGCCAATCGGAATTAAGGTAGGAATTTTCTGATTGGCTGATGGAATCAGCCAATCAGAATCTAGTTCAATCCGATTGGCCGATCCAATCAGCCAATCAGATTGAGCTCGCATTCTATTGGCTGATCGGAACAGCCAATAGAATGCGAGCTCAATCTGATTGGCTGATTGGATCAGCCAATCGGATTGAACTTGATTCTGATTGGCTGATTCCATCAGCCAATCAGAAAATTCCTACCTTAATTCCGATTGGCTGATAGAATCCTATCAGCCAATCGGAATTCGAGGGACGCCATCTTGGATGACGTCCCTTAAAGGAACCGTCATTAGTCGGGAGACATCGGAAGAAGAGGATGGATCCGCGTCGCCTGCTTCAAGATGGACCCGCTCCGCACCGGATGGAAGAAGATCGAAGATGCCGCTTGGAGAAGATGTTTGCCGGTCCGGATGTCCTCTTCTTGCCGGATAGGAGGAAGACTTTGGAGCACCGGATTATGGATCGCCAACCCCCGCTTGGGTTGGATGAAGATCTTGGAGCCAGGACGGATCGGTGATACCTGGATGGTGAAGACAAGGTAGGAAGATCTTCAGGGGCTTAGTGTTAGGTTTATTTAAGGGGGGTTTGGGTTAGATTAGGGGTATGTGGGTGGTGGGTTGTAATGTTGGGGGGGGGGGATTGTATTTATTCTTTTACAGGCAAAAGAGCTGAAATTCTTGGGGCATGCCCCGCAAAGGGCCCTGTTCAGGGCTGGTAAGGTAAAAGAGCTTGTAACTTTTTTAATTTAGAATAGGGTAGGGAATTTTTTATTTTGGGGGGCTTTGTTATTTTATTAGGGGGCTTAGAGTAGGTGTAATTAGTTTAAAATTGTTGTAATATTTTTCTTATGTTTGTAAATATTTTTTTATTTTCTGTAACTTAGTTCTTTTTTATTTTTGGTACTTTAGCTAGTTTATTTAATTGTTTTTATTTGTAGCAATTGTGTTTAATTAATTTATTGATAGTGTAGTGTTAGGTTAATTGTAGGTAATTGTAGGTAGTTTATTTAATTATTTTATTGATAGGGTAGTGTTAGGTTTAATTATAACTTAGGTTAGGATTTATTTTACAGGTAAATTTGTTATTATTTTAACTAGGTAACTATTAAATAGTTCTTAACTATTTAATAGCTATTGTACCTGGTTAAAATAATTACAAAGTTGCCTGTAAAATAAATATTAATCCTAAAATAGCTATAATATAATTATAATTTATAGTGTAGCTATATTAGGATTTATTTTACAGGTAAGTATTTAGCTTTAAATAGGAATAAGTTATTTAATAAGAGTTAATTTATTTCGTTAGATAAAAATTATATTTAAGTTAGGGGGGTGTTAGTGTTAGGGTTAGACTTAGCTTTAGGGGTTAATACATTTATTAGAATAGCGGTGAGCTCCGGTCGGCAGATTAGGGGTTAATAATTGAAGTTAGGTGTCGGCGATGTTAGGGAGGGCAGATTAGGGGTTAATACTATTTATGATAGGGTTAGTGAGGCGGATTAGGGGTTAATAACTTTATTATAGTAGCGCTCAGGTCCGCTCGGCAGATTAGGGATTAATAAGTGTAGGCAGGTGTCGGCGACGTTGTGGGGGGCAGATTAGGGGTGAATAAATATAATACAGGGGTCGGCGGTGTTAGGGGCAGCAGATTAGGGGTACATAAGTATAACGTAGGTGGCGGTCGGCAGATTAGGGGTTAAAAATTTTAATCGAGTGGCGGCGGTGTGGGGGGAGCTCGGTTTAGGGGTACATAGGTAGTTTATGGGTGTTAGTGTACTTTAGGGTACAGTAGTTAAGAGCTTTATAAACCGGCGTTAGCCAGAAAGCTCTTAACTCCTGCTATTTTCAGGCGGCTGGAATCTTGTCGTTAGAGCTCTAACGCTCACTGCAGAAACGACTCTAAATACCAGCGTTAGAAAGATCCCATTGAAAAGATAGGCTACGCAAATGGCGTAGGGGGATCTGCGGTATGGAAAAGTCGCGGCTGAAAAGTGAGCGTTAGACCCTTTAATCACTGACTCCAAATACCAGCGGGCGCCCAAAACCAGCGTTAGGAGCCTCTAACGCTGGTTTTGACGGCTACCGCCGAACTCTAAATCTAGGCCGGAATATCTTATGTAATTTAGGCATTATTTACATGTCATAATACAGTTTATACATGTAAGCTAAAGGTAGTTTTATATATTTTGTAATACTTTTGTACAGGGCCACCATCAGGGGGTGAAAGGGATAACTCCTGTCTGGGTCCAACAGAGGGCGCTACAGCATAGTGCTATTTAATGTGGGAAATGTCATTACAAGGAGTAAAGCATTCGCATTTGAGAGGATTCCTCAATGTGCATTAAACCACTATGCACAGAGTGAGACAGACTTGGCACTTCAGTTTGTACAGTGTGTGCCTGAATCAGATGGCAGATCACTTTCATTTGCAGAGAAGGTAGGACTTACTTAGTAAATGTTTTTTTATTTCTTTGTGCAATTTCGGATTATAACTTCAGTGTGGTAGTGGTATGGTGGGGCCAGGGGTCTATAAAAACACATTTATTTAGCAATATGCAGCAACCCTTTGAGTGCTAAGCACTTTTCCACTTGGGTGCTAAGCTGTTTAAAGGTTTTTTTTATTTTATATTTTTTTAAATATTTTATTTTAGATCCCCAATACTTACACTGTTAGAAAGGTTAGGCAATTACCATTCCAACTGTGGGTCTTGGGGGTCTGTAGCTGCTTAGATGCCTGAGATACAGACTTCTAAGCAGCATGCCCCTTTTCCTATACTTAACATTGTTATTTCTAAATAAAGTTGCATGGTGACGTCACCGCACATAATGTGAAGCCCCGGCGATGCCTTTCACTATACAGGCCCGATCGCCGGGGTAGGAGCGGGTGGGAGCCCCCAGATCTCCCTCAAGGTGGGAGAGTGCTAGCGACAGCTCTGAGACGTCGTTAGCACCTGAGTGGGAAACTCTGCGATGGCTCAGAGCCGTCGTTAGCACTGAAAGGGTTAATTACATTCCAGTTTACTGCCCCTTTATGCAAGGACTTTCCAGATGCAAGGAAGCATTTTATCTAAGATTTTCACATCTGCATGACATGTTATATTCTTAGACTAAGGCCTAGATTTGGAGTTTGGCGGTAGATGGGCTGTTAACGCTCCACGCTCCGCAGGCTTTTTTCTGGCCGCACCATAAAATTAACTCTGGTATCGAGAGTCCAAAAAAATGCTGCGTTAGGCTCCAAAAAAGGAGCGTAGAGCATTTTTACCGCAAATGCAACTCTCGATACAAGAGTTGCTTACGGACGCGGCCAGCCTCAAAAACGTGTTCGTACACGATTCTCCCATAGGAAACAATGGGGCTGTTTGAGCTGAAAAAAAACCTAACACCTGCAAAAAAGCAGCGTTCAGCTCCTAACGCAGCCCCATTGTTTGCTATGGGGAAACACTTCCTACGTCTGCACCTAACACTCTAACATGTACCCCGAGTCTAAACACCCCTACCCTTACACTTATTAACCCCTAATCTGCCGCCCCCGCTATCGCTGACCCCTGCATTATATTATTAACCCCTAATCTGCCGCTCCGTACACCGCCGCAACCTACGTTATACTTATGTACCCCTAATCTGCTGCCCCTAACACCGCCGACCCCTATATTATATTTATTAACCCCTAACCTGACCCCCACAACGTCGCCGCCAGCTACTTAAAATAATTAACCCCTAATCTGCCGACCGCAAAGCGCCGCCACCTACGTTATCCTTATGTACCCCTAATCTGCTGCCCCTAACACCGCCGACCCCTATATTATATTTATTAACCCCTAATCTGCCCCCCTCAACGTCGCCGACACCTGCCTACACTTATTAACCCCTAATCTGCCGAGCGGACCTGAGCGCTACTATAATAAAGTTATTAACCCCTAATCTGCCTCACTAACCCTATCATAAATAGTATTAACCCCTAATCTGCCCTCCCTAACATCGCCGACACCTAACTTCAATTATTAACCCCTAATCTGACGACCGAATCTCGCCGCTATTCTAATAAATGTATTAACCCCTAAAGCTAAGTCTAACCCTAATACTAACACCCCCCTAAGTTAAATATAATTTAAATCTAACGAAATTAATTATCTCTTATTAAATAAATGATTCCTATTTAAAGCTAAATACTTACCTGTAAAATAAATCCTAATATAGCTACAATATAAATTATAATTACATTGTAGCTATTTTAGGATTAATATTTATTTAACAGGCAACTTTGTAATTATTTTAACCAGGTACAATAGCTATTAAATAGTTAAGAACTATTTAATAGTTACCTAGTTAAAATAATAACAACATTACCTGTAAAATAAGTCCTAACCTAAGTTATAATTAAACCTAACACTACCATATCAATAAATTAATTAAATAAAATACCTACAATTACCTACAATTAACCTAACACTACACTATCAATAAATAAATTAAATACAATTTCTACAAATAAATACAATTACATAAACTAACTAAAGTACAAAAAATAAAAAAGAACTAAGTTACAAAAAATAAAAAAATATTTACAAACATAAGAAAAATATTACAACAATTTTAAACTAATTACACCTACTCTAAGCCCCCTAATAAAATAACAAAGACCCCCAAAATAAAAAAATTCCCTACCCTATTCTAAATTAATAAATTTAAAAGCTCTTTTACCTTACCAGCCCTGAACAGGGCCCTTTGCGGGGCATGCCCCAAGAAAATCAGCTCTTTTGCCTGTAAAAAAAACATACAATACCCCCCCCCCAACATTACAACCCACCACCCACATACCCCTAATCTAACCCAAACCCCCCTTAAATAAACCTAACACTAAGCCCCTGAAGATCTTCCTACCTTGTCTTCACCTCAACAGGTATCACCGATCCGTCCTGGCATCCGGTGCTGAAGAGGTCCAGAAGAGGCTCCAAAGTCTTCCTCCTATCCGGCAAGAAGAGGACATCCGGACCGGCAAACATCTTCATCCAAGCTGCATCTTGGATCTTCTTCCATCCGGTGCGGAGCGGGTCCATGTTGAAGCATCCGACACGGATCCATCCTCTTCTTCCGGCGTCTCCCGACGAATGACGGTTCCTTTAAGGGACGTCATCCAAGATGGCGTCCCTCAAATTCCGATTGGCTGATAGGATTCTATCGGAACAGCCAATAGAATGCGAGCTCAATCTGATTGGCTGATTGGATCAGCCAATCGGATTGAACTTGATTCTGATTGGCTGATTCCATCAGCCAATCAGAATATTCCTACCTTAATTCCGATTGGCTGATAGAATCCTATCAGCCAATCGGAATTCGAGGGACACCATCTTGGATGACGTCCCTTAAAGGAACCGTCATTCGTCGGGAGACGCCGGAAGAAGAGGATGGATCCGCGTCGGATGCTTCAACATGGACCCGCTCCGCACCGGATGGAAGAAGATCGAAGATGCAGCTTGGATGAAGATGTTTGCCGGTCCGGATGTCCTCTTCTTGCCGGATAGGAGGAAGACTTTGGAGCCTCTTCTGGACCTCTTCAGCACCGGATGCCAGGACGGATCGGTGATACCTGTTGAGGTGAAGACAAGGTAGGAAGATCTTCAGGGGCTTAGTGTTAGGTTTATTTAAGGGGGGTTTGGGTTAGATTAGGGGTATGTGGGTGGTGGGTTGTAATGTTGGGGGGGGGTATTGTATGTTTTTTTTTACAGGCAAAAGAGCTGATTTTCTTGGGGCATGCCCCGCAAAGGGCCCTGTTCAGGGCTGGTAAGGTAAAAGAGCTTTTAAATTTATTAATTTAGAATAGGGTAGGGAATTTTTTTATTTTGGGGGTCTTTGTTATTTTATTAGGGGGCTTAGAGTAGGTGTAATTAGTTTAAAATTGTTGTAATATTTTTCTTATGTTTGTAAATATTTTTTTATTTTTTGTAACTTAGTTCTTTTTTATTTTTTGTACTTTAGTTAGTTTATGTAATTGTATTTATTTGTAGAAATTGTATTTAATTTATTTATTGATAGTGTAGTGTTAGGTTTTATTGTAGGTAATTGTAGGTATTTTACTTAATTAATTTATTGATAGGGTAGTGTTAGGTTTAATTATAACTTAGGTTAGGACTTATTTTACAGGTAATTTTGTTATTATTTTAACTAGGTAACTATTGAATAGTTCTTAACTATTTAATAGCTATTGTATCTGGTTAAAATAATTACAAAGTTGCCTGTAAAATAAATATTAATCCTAAAATAGCTACAATGTAGTTATAATTTATATTGTAGCTATATTAGGATTTATTTTACAGGTAAGTATTTAGCTTTAAATAGGAATCATTTATTTAATAAGAGATAATTAATTTCGTTAGATTTAAATTATATTTAACTTAGGGGGGTGTTAGTATTAGGGTTAGACTTAGCTTTAGGGGTTAATACATTTATTAGAATAGCGGCAAGATTCGGTCATCAGATTAGGGGTTAATAATTGAAGTTAGGTGTCGGCGATGTTAGGGAGGGCAGATTAGGGGTTAATACTATTTATGATAGGGTTAGTGAGGCGGATTAGGGGTTAATAACTTTATTATAGTAGCGCTCAGGTCCGCTCGGCAGATTAGGGGTTAATAAGTGTAGGCAAGTGTCGGCGACGTTGAGGGGGGCAGATTAGGGGTTAATAAATATAGGGGTCGGCGGTGTTAGGGGCAGCAGATTAGGGGTACATAAGGATAACGTAGGTGGCGGCGCTTTGCGGTCGGCAGATTAGGGGTTAATTATTGTAGGTAGCTGGCGGCGACGTTGTGGGGGGCAGATTAGGGGTTAATAAATATAATATAGGGGTCGGCGGTGTTAGGGGCAGCAGATTAGGGGTACATAAGGATAACGTAGGTGGCGGCGCTTTGCGGTCGGCAGATTAGGGGTTAATTATTGTAGGTAGCTGGCGGCGACGTTGTGGGGGGCAGATTAGGGGTTAATAAATATAATACAGGGGTCGGCGGGGTTAGGGGCAGCAGATTAGGGGTACATAAGTATAACGTAGGTGGCGGTCGGCAGATTAGGGGTTAAAAAAATTTAATCGAGTTGTGGCGATGTGGGGGGACCTCAGTTTAGGGGTACATAGGTAGTTTATGGGTGTTAGTGTACTTTAGGGTACAGTAGTTAAGAGCTTTATGAACCGGCGTTAGCCCAGAAAGCTCTTAACTCCTGCTTTTTTCCTGCGGCTGGAGTTTTGTCGTTAGAGCTCTAACGCTCACTTCAGAAACGACTCTAAATACCGGAGTTAGAAAGATCCCATTGAAAAGATAGGATACGCAAATGGCGTAGGGGGATCTGCGGTATGGAAAAGTCGCGGCTGAAAAGTGAGCGTTAGACCCTATTTTGAGTGACTCCAAATACCGGCGGTAGCCTAAAACCCGCGTTAGGAGCCTCTAACGCTGGTTTTCACGGCTAACGCCAAACTCTAAATCTAGGCCTAAGATTGCCCAGTGTTTGACATGAAACAGGTTAACACTGTTCAGTTTACACTACAGCTGACTTAATCTTGAAATACATACAAACAAGCCTAAATCCTGCATTTAACCAGATTTAATGGTATGAGACTGAGTACCACAGCTTATGGTTCCACCAAGACCATATAGAGTACAGCATTTTCAAAATCCATAAGTACAGCTGTCAGATGGGAACATTTGTACACCAGATTTGAAGTAGTGCTCTTGGTTGGAGAAAATGGGGGGGGGGGAACCCCACACAAATGTCAACCTTTCAAAAGTACTTTTCTTCATCTACCCATTTTGACCGATCATTAATGTACAATTTTGAATTCACAGAAGTATTTTTGTTTGCACATTTAAAAATATGGTTCTTTAAAAAGTGATCTCTTAATTTCTGCTATTTTTTTTATCATGCATGTCACACACTGTTGATTTAGGGGATGGCAATGTGCAGAAATTTTACCTCCTGTGAGTGTTTCTGTGGGTGTCTGTGTTTATGTCTTTGTGCTTTTGTTGGTGTCTATGAGTGTGTATGTATTTTTTTCTGTGGGTTTCTCTGTGAGGGTGCTTATGTATGTCTTTGTGCATTTTCTGTGGGTGTCTCTGTGAGGGTATGTGTGTGTATGTATGTCTGTGTTTTCTGTGGATGTCTCTGTAAGGGTGTGTGTGTATGTCTTTGTGTGTTTTCTGTGGATGTCTCTGTGAGGGTGTGTGTGTATGTCTATGTGCACTTTCTGTGGATGTCTCTGTGAGGGTGTGTGTGTATGTCTATGTGCACTTTCTGTGGGTGTCTCTGTGAGGGTATGTGCATATGTCTTTGTGCATTTTCTGTTAGTGTTTCTGTGAGGGTGTGTGTATGTATGTCTGTGTGTTTTCTGTGGATGTCTCTGTGAGGATGTGTGTGTGTATGTATGTCTGTGTTTTCTGTGGATGTCTCTGTAAGGGTGTGTGTGTATGTCTTTGTGTGTTTTCTGTGGATGTCTCTGTGAGGGTGTGTGTGCATGTCTATGTGCACTTTCTGTGGGTGTCTCTGTGAGGGTGTGTGTGTATGTCTTTATGCATTTTCTGTGGATGTCTCTGTGAGGGTGTGTGCGTATTTATTAGTGCATTTTATGTGGGTGTCTCTGCGAGGGTGGGTGTGTATGTCTTTGTGTGTTTTCTGTGGATGTCTCTGTGAGGGTATGTGCATATGTCTTTGTGCATTTTCTGTTAGTGTTTCTGTGAGGGTGTGTGTATGTATGTCTGTGTGGTTTCTGTGGGTGTCAATGCAAGGGTGTGTGCATATGTCTGTTTTCGGTGGGCGTCTCTGTGATGGTATGTGCATATGTCTGTGTATTTTCTGTGGGTGTCTCTGTGAGGGTGTGTGTGTATGTCTTTGTGCATTTTCTGTGGGTGTCTCTGTGAGGGTGTGTGTGAATGTCTTTGTGTGTTTTATGTGGATGTCTCAGTGAGGATGTGTGTGTATGTCTTTGTGCATTTTCTGTTAGTGTTTCTGTGAGGGTGTGTGTGTATGTCTTTGTGTGTTTTCTGTGGATGTCTCTGTGAGGGTATGTGCCTATGTCTTTGTGCATTTTCTGTTAGTGTTTCTGTGAGGGTGTGTGTATGTATGTCTGTGTGGTTTCTGTGGGTGTCAATGCAAGGGTGTGTGCATATGTCTGTGTTTTCGGTGGGCGTCTCTGTGATGGTATGTGCATATGTCTGTGTATTTTCTGTGGGTGTCTCTGTGAGGGTGTGTGTGTATGTCTTTGTGCATTTTCTGTGGGTGTCTCTGTGAGGGTGTGTGTGAATGTCTTTGTGTGTTTTAAGTGGATGTCTCAGTGAGGATGTGTGTGTATGTGTCTGTGCATTTTCTGTGGGTGTCTCTGTGAGGGTGTGTGTATATATGTATGTATGTAGTGTATGTCTTTGTGTATTTTCTGTGGATGCCTCTGTGAGGGTGGGTGTGTGTTAAAAAATAAAAGAACCTGGACCTAGTTAATTCCTCCTTGCCTACTCACAAAATTATACCGTGATCTCTCTACACGGTTAGGGAGTAGTTCAACAAAAGCTATAGTACAAATGAGTGGCGCTAATTAAAGCAGAGGAATCATAGAATATGATATAAATGGAATATCTATCCTGATTTACCAATCTAAAATATAATACAAAGGGTAGCGTTCTAAGGAAAAGGATTTATTGATAATAAAATAAAGATATCAAATATAAAGGATATACAGTTACAATTAATGTGATGTTGTGGCCACAACCCTAATAAGCATAAATCTCTAAAAAATATGTAGTGCTAATATACACTCTAGGCATCTGAATAAAGGTTTGCAATATTGCAAATATTTCTAAATTTTGTAACATACACTGGACATATCTCATTCAGAAACAGTATTAGATGATTTCCAATATAAAACACAGTATCTTTATAGCGGTATTGGTAACGTTTGGTTACAGTGTTACACAGAGAACAGAAAATGTATAGATGGTAACCATATAGTTTAGTACCCACTTGGAGCTTGGAATAGTAATTAAGGCTTTAAAGAGTCCCAGAAGATTGAGATACTTTAATAAATGTAGTATAGCTCTGTATGTACAATATTTAGTTTGCAATCTTCATGTGTATAATAGCTTCAATCTAATGTTTCTATTTGGTATTTAGATATACAGTCAGATTCAAAATCATCTCATACTGTTTCTGAATGAGATATATACAGTAGTACCCTGAGATAGTACAGCACTGAAAAGCTAATAGATGTTGCTTTAAATAAATATTCTGTAGACTAGTATTTGCACTCTAGAACACAAACACCAAACCAAAAGACTCAGGCAGATAAGATGGTGACTTATTGGTGGGAGAATAAGGCAATGTTTTTTTGTTTTTTTTTAAACATTTTCTATTGAGGTTGGGAGAAATCGAAACAGACAATAACCAATTTACACAGGTTAAATACAAAATATCATGAAACATCAGAGATTTACAGCGACAAGTATAGATTATTCCGATCAGTGTCTAATGTAGTCTAATAACAAAGTAGTAGTTAAAACAAAAATAAATAACCTGTCTAGAGATATTAGGAACCTTATTTTCTGTAAACCATATACTAAGTGGTATAACGGATCATGATGTGGTGTAGGTGCATAGATTTTGGGGAGTCTATTAGTGAGGCATATAGAACATTTAGTGTATAAGAACTCGAGGATTAGATATAAAATGAGCATGCCTACATGCATAAGTGGGTAGTAAAATGGTTTAAATTATAGTTGGGATGAGTCAGTGGACAGGAGCCACTTTAATTGGGGAGGGGAGTTAAATTGGGGGGGGCGTGCCATTATAAAGAATATATGTTATGAGAGCTAGGACAATAGTCCGAGCTAAAGTATGATTTAAACCTCATCCTAAAATCATCTGCAATTATCTGATTTATTGTGCTATCTTATGTCCCTGTTTAAAAGATGAGGTGGATGAACCAGGGTGCAAAGCCAAAGTACAACATACTATGATAATATCAGGTATATTGTCTAGTCTGTATTATAGCAGCCTTATAGGGATATGAGGGTGAAGAACAGGTACACATCCATCCCTTATAGAGGGCAAAGAGTAATTACATAGTCTTCTTGAATAGAGTCGTATAATAAGTTAGAATGTCTTTCCCCTAAACTGTCCAGATGATCTGAGCAAGCATTTGAGCGGAAACTATATGATCACAAGCTGGTACGCAACAGCTACATCACAACACATATAAAGATTGGACCTCATTTGAGCTAATAGACTGCTCCATTAGGTGACACTTAGGCCTTGGGAGAGCTAATCAATTTAGGGGGGTGATCTAGTGAAGTAGAAGGTCACTCACCGAGTACTAGAAAACAAATGGGAGAGTATCATATTGCTAATTGGAGGTAAGTATCTAAATATGGTAGAAATTAAGCGAGTGTACGTTTTGGTCCTGCCGTATCTTCTGCATTACAAAGTCAGCTTATCAAATTACTTAATGGATAGACATCTTATTTTCAGTCTCAGAACGGGCCAGTACTGCCTTCTGTTCTAGGCCCCACAGAAGCATTTTCTGCGGGACTCAGTGCGTTATATGCTTACTATAACGTAAATAGACCTTCTGGGTCAATAAAATTATGCTAGATTACTAAGGGTAGTATGAGTATAGTTATGTTATTAAGACTGGAACTCTGACAATGTTATGGGTATTATACATAGTGGGGCAATAGGCTATACTGCAGTATAAATATATATCAAGCTAGATAGCAACAATCATCCATAGACTCCCTTATACCTTGAACATGCTTAAGAGTGAGCATTGATGTACAGTTCAATCATATTCTGCTGGTTAGTGACACATTGTATGGTAAGATGGGGCCTATATATACCCAGGTCCAAGATAGGTATGAGAGCTATAAAAACTTCCCTGGTAACTGTATAGTAAGGTGAAGAAGGGTGTGATGGCACCTGAATTTGGTTTTAGGTGTAGTTTATACATTGTCAGAGTTGGGTTACCCAGATAAATGTAAGGCCCAAAATCAAGTGAAGAGAAGAGGCCATGCGATCAGCTAGGTACTAGCTTATTTAAAAGGTACTAGCTTATTTAAAAGGTAAGCTGTAGTATAGGAGATCTGCATAACCTATCTTAAGTCTCTGTAAAAGTGGAATATAATAGTGTGGAGAAGATACATGAGGAACAGACTACCACACGTCACTAGACTTTAGCATGTTTGGAATCAGACAGATAGCGTGTAGCAATAAAGTCCCCTATATATGCAATAGACTATGTGGAGGGGGGGTGCGGAATATGTACAAAACTCTTAAAACAGTAGGGTATAAACTTAACATCATGGGGTGGTCAGACTGTACATAAATCTTTTAGAGCCAATCATGACAGGTTTAACATATTACCATGTTACATATTTGAGAACAACATAAGTATAATATCCTAGGTCTAGGGCCCTTCTAGTCACCAGGGAAGGCTGTAGGAATAATATATACAGCCTCTGTCATTCCCACACACAGTATAGAGGTTCAGCCAATACCAGTTCTCCTCTCCCGACTGCCTGAGAGATCAGATAGGAGCAAGCATAGTGACCAGCAAGTTGCGGGATGTGTAAACAAGGGGGACAGTGTTCGGTCTGAATCCCGACCTCTTTCAGGTAGTGACAGTTGTCTGCAGATCACCTCCGATCTCACCATCTGCTGACTTGGTGTTTTCCGGAAGGGTAACTGCATACCTACCGGGAGGGTGCCTTCTCCAGTCTCTCGCAGTAACAATCATTGTCTCAGAAGTTGCCAACAGAGGTAAGGACATAGGTAGTAGAAGTGCTTGATTCTGAGTGTCTTGTAGTAGGAGCTCTTCTGAGAGTGCTAGTGAGTGCGATTTCTTGCTGCTTGTGGGAGCTTTCTAAAATGCGAGATCTTTGCACCCTTGAGGATCTTCTGAGTGAGTGAGCTGGATCTGCAGGTCCCTACTAACAATCTTAGAAGTCGGTAGTTTCTCCCCAACAGGAAGGGTGATCTGAGACAAGTCTGAAGCAAAGTCGGCACAGGGAAAATCTGGAGGTCTTAGCACTACATTCTCATAGTTATTAGAGTTACTCATTTCTGCTGGACTTCCAGAAGTGAGTTTTGTGAGGCGGAGGGATTCCGGTATTGGGGCTTCTATTGGAATTTTAAAGGTAACGGCAGCCATATGGTTGCATTCCGTAATCCCATGGTTACTGCGGGTGAGTCTAGAGAGCGTAATGAAGTAATTAAATCTAAGGTCCATTTTGAGCTCCAGATCCCTCAAGGCTCTTTGGGCAGCAGCATGGAAGTTCTCCATTTGTTCAGGCTTAATTTGGCGTATGGGAGCTTGCCTACTCGACCTATGAGCTGCCTTCGTTAAGCCCAGTGGGTCCGATGAAAACCTTCAAAATGTTAAATCTATGAGTAAGTGGGTTCATCTGACTCCGAGTCTCTCCCCCTCTGAGCTTACGGAGCTTTGAAGTGAATAGTTGCTTCCAATAAGTTAATATTGAGTCTTTGAGAGTCCTTCGTTTTAGGGGTAGATTAATAGGTGGAGCATTTGCAGCGTATACTGGGAAACTTTTATGGTGTTAATATAGTAGCGTGGGGTTCGCATATGGAAGTTGTGCTAGTGCGCATCTGCCTCGGTCTCTGTTACAGTGCTGCGTTGCCCATGCTTTTCAACTGTACCTGGTTTCTGTCTGTTCCAGCCTCGAATGCCTCCCTGAACATTCACTGCTCCGGATTGTAAGGTGATCGCTTTGTTAAGCTCGCTAAACAGGTGTGAGATGCCAGCAGTTCTTAATAGCCTTAGTTGTGGTGGCTCGTGGGTAGGCTCCGACTCTGCTGTCTAGGTCCAAATGGCGGCATAACTGGGATCGATGTATCTGCAGAGTTTTACATGCTGTCCATTAGATTTTTGTTCTCTTAGCTCTTTGGTCAGTGATTGCCTCCATATGTGGTATTTCTTAGCTCCAATTGCTGCAGGAATAACTACTTTAAACTGCACGGAGTTCCTAGGTCTCGCTGCCATCTTTGAGCTTGGTCAGGCTCCGTCCCCCCAGAATAAGGCAATTTTTAACAATTTTATTTTTAGAAAAATATTAATGAAAAAGTCTAAACTTCAGAATAATTCTGGAATTCAGGATATTTTTTTTTCTCATATTATTCAGCCACAATCATGCTCCTTAATACACGCTCACAGTCACAGCCACCGCTAAATTTGTTCTGGTCTGCACAGCTATGAGTTTACTTTATTTTGTATCAATTATGAATGTATAAATAAAACTGTTTCTTCTTAATATTATAGCTCAGGAAGCTATAAAAAAAAGTAAATCCTTCTGCAAGAATTGTACCTGATATTTTAAGCTCCCATGTGTAAAAATACTTCTGTATATGTAGAAAATAATGTGCAGAAATACATATTATGGATACAGCATGTAAGTTGTGCTAAAATAAGCAAAAGTTTAGCTGTAGTTTTAGTTTTAAATATCAGGGTTAAATGGATACTAAACCCACATTTTTTTCAGATAGAGCATGCAATTTTAAGCAACTTTGAAATTTACCCAATTTTTTTCGTTTTCTTGGTATCTTTAAATAAAAAAGCAGGAATGAAATCTTAGAGGCCGGACCATTTTTGGTTCAGCACCCTGGATAGGGCTTGCTGATTGGTGGCTACATTTAGCCACTAATCAGAAACCTCAACCCAGGTGCTGAACCTAAAATGGCCTGGCTCCTAAGCTTTCATTATTGCTTTTTAAATACCAAGAGAACGAAGAAAAATTGATAATAGGAGTAAATTAGAAAGTTACTTAAAATTGCATACTGCATCCAAATCATGAAAGAAAAGAAATAAAAAGTTTTACATTTGAAATAGGTTGAATTTAAAGTAACATGTCTGTTCAAATCAATCAGAACAATGGGAATATTTTCTAATAGGTTTTTATTTTCCAGTAAATTCAAAACTAGATTTTCATAAGGTTGCTTGCACGTCTTATACGCTCCCCCCAATATGTCTCATTAAGACAATTCGACAGAAGTATCCTGATCCACCAAATAATACATTTTCAACAGATTTTGTGGACTTTTCTATTCATCAGCATTGATCTCTTGAAATCAAATTCATATAATTTCAAAAAGAATAACTTTGCTTTTCCAGTATTACATTTTTATGTAAACAGTTACAATTTTCAAGCATTTTCAGTTTATATATTAACAACCTTGATTGCACCTGGCTATGGTTTTCCTGTCATTTAAATAACAATTTTTGAAAACAGCTTAATTTCTGTGCACACTGAATTTAAGGGACATTCATATGCAAAAGTAAAATGCTCTTACGCCTTAAAACAAGTTTTTTTTGCAATAGCATAACTTGCTGACTATATAATTGACTGATGCAAAGGAGTTAACACATAAAGTCCTGCTTGGAAGCAATAACTGTCAGCTACCTTAGTATGCTGCTCTGATTGTCTTACTGTCTGTGTCCTGTTGCCTCATCCACTCAGCTCTTATGCTATACGTCTGACAACATTGTGAGGGGTTGATCACAGTCTTGCACCTGTTTTTGGGAGATAAGGATTTCTGAATCTTATCCAGTATTGTCAGTGTGTTTCTACAGTGATCACAATCCTGAAATGTTTCTCCCACAAAAAATAGTAAGCATATCTGTTTGGGTACATTTCTTCCCAATGTCATCTAATATGGAAGTCAGTAATTTCAGTATATTTTGTCCATGCAAAAAATAAATATTACATTTGCAAAAAAATGTGATGTACTTATGGAAAAGCGTTGTCTTGAGTTTATCAAGTCCTTTAAGTTGTAGAATTTGATAAGTTAGAAATGGCCACATAAATTTGTTGTTAAAGGGACATTGAACCCAATTTTTTTCTTTTGTGATTCAGATAGAGCATGAAATTTTAAGCAACTTTCTAGTTTACTCCTATTATCAAATGTTCTTCTTTCTCTTGGTATCTTTATTTGAAATGCAAGAATGTAAGTTTAGATGCCGGCCCATTTTTGGTGAACAACCTGGGTTGTCCTTGCTGATTGGTGGATAAATTCATCCACCAATAAAAAAGTGCTGTCCAGAGTCTGAACGTAAAAAAAAGCTTAGATGCCTTCTTTTTCAAATAAAGATAGCAAAAGAACAAAGAAAAATTGATAATAGGAGTAAATTAGAAAGTTGCTTAAAATTGCATCCTCTATCTGAATCACGAAAGAAAAAAAATGAGTTCAGTGTCCCTATAAGTATTGAGAATTTGGCTTGTGATCAGCCAAACAGGACTGGCTCATGTTAGGCATAGGATCAATAAAAAATTCTGAAAAGCAGTGAAAAGGTCTGTTTACACACATGATTTCAAGGCTTGGATTGGATCGTGGGGGACTGGCTACAAGGCTAGGCACACCCCCAGTCTGATTTTCCATTCACTAAAAAGAAGGAGGCTGCAGGACACCATATAATAGGCTACCATATTGCCGCTTTAAAAAGGGACACATATGAAAAATACATAAGTCAGGGTTCTCATAATGGAACATTATTCCAAACCATTTCTTTAAAACAGCCCTGACATATGTATTTTTCATATGTGTCCCTTTTTAAAGCGGCAATATGGTCAGCCTACATATAAGGTAGGACGTTCTATGCTGTCCAAACGATTTTATAGCCCAGCGCTGTTAGGGTGGCATGGAACATATTAACAGCGTGAAAGGGTTCATTATAAACATTTGTTTTTGCATAACCAACAATGTTATAGAAATATACTTTTTATCTCTGTAATAAACTTGAATCTAAGCTTCTGCTGACTGCTTCCTTATCGCAGATCTTTTAACAGACTTGCATTTCAGATAATTAGTGCTGACTCTTAAATAACTCCATGTGCGTGAGCACAATGTTATTTATATGGAGCACATGAACTAATGCCCTCTAGCTGTAAAAAAACACTGTCAAATGCATTCAGATAAGAGGCGGCCGTCAAAGGCTTAGAAATTAGCATATGAGCCTACATAGGTTTAGTTTTCAACTAAGAATAACAAGAGAACAAAGCAAATTTAATTATACAAGTACATTAGAAAGTTGTTTAAAATTACATGCCCTATCTGAATCATGAAAGTTTAATTTGGACCTTACAATCCCTTTAATATATCCATTTAATGTTTAAAAAATATAAGTTGTTTTTTATTTCTGGGTTCTAATTTAAAGTTAATAAAATATATATATATAAATATATATATATATATATATATATATATATATATATATATATATATATATATATATGTATAAACTTTTAGAAAATTAGTTTTAATACATCAGTGTCATGTTGATATAGAATCTGCACATCTGCTAAATATTCTGATACTTACAACACTATATAAGACATCCACTTAAAGGGACACTGAACCCAAATTTTTTCTTTCGTGATTCAGATAGAGCATTCAATTTTAAGCAACTTTCTAATTTACTCCTATAATCAAATTGTCTTCATTCTCTTGGTATCTTTATTTGAAATGCAAGAATGTAAGTTTAGATACCGGCCCATTTTTGGTGAACAACCTGGGTTGTTCTTGGTGATTGGTGGATAAATTCATCCACCAATGAACAAGTGCTGTCCAGAATCTGAACCAAAAAAATTGCTTAGATGCCTTTTTTCAAATAAAGATAGCAAGAGAACAAAGAAAAATATATAATAGGAGTAAATTAGAAAGTTGCTTAAAATTGCATGCTCTATCTGAATCACAAAAGAAAATATTTGGGTTCAGTGTCCCTTTAATGGCAAATCAGCCATCATCAAGTCAATCTGGTTATACTAGATAATACCATAATTTACAGGCAACAAGAGGGGTGCAGCCTGAGAGAGCGACTGGTGTGAGTTTGGGAGATAAATCATGGGGTAGAACCTAAATGATTAAGTAGTGATGTCGCGAATTGTTCGCCGGTGAATAGTTCCCGGCAAACATAGCTTGTTCGCGTTCGCATCGGCGGGCGAACATATGCGATGTTCGATCCGCCCCCTATTCATCATCATTGAGTAAACTTTGATCCTGTATCTCACAGTCTGCAGACACATTTCAGCCAATCAGCAGCAGACACTCCCTCCCAGATCCTCCCAGCTCCTGGACAGCAGCCATTTTAGATTCATTCGGAAGCTGCATTGTTAATGAGAGGAGGGACAGTGTAGCTGCTGCTTATTTCATAGGGAAATTGATAGCTAGGCTAGTGTATTCAGTGTCCACTACAGTAATGAAGGACTCATCTGATCTCTGCTGTAAGGACAGCACCCCAAAAAGCCCTTTTTAGGGCTAGAACATCAGTCTTTTTTTTTTTGCCTGTGTAATTTTGACTGTGAAACATCAGTCTGCTAGTGTAATCTAATTGCAGTTGCCTGCCTGCAGTGCCACCACTCATATCTGTTGTAACAGTAGTGTAAATTTAAAAAAAAAAACTTTTTTGACTGTGAAACATCAGTCTGCTAGTGTAATCTAATAGCAGTTGCCTGCCTGCCAGCGTGTGTGCCAGGCCAACTTGCCAACTAGTGCCACTACTCATATCTGTTGTAACAGTTGTGTAAATTTAAAAAAAAAAACTTTTTTGACTGTGAAACATCAGTCTGCTAGTGTAATCTAATTGCAGTTGCCTGCCTGCCAGCGTGTGTGCCAGGCCCACTTGCCAACTAGTGCCACCACTCATATCTGTTGTAACAGTAGTGTAAATTTAAAAAACAACAACTTTTTTGACTGTGAAACATCAGTCTGCTAGTGTAATCTAATTGCAGTTGCCTGCCTGCCAGCGTGTGTGCCAGGCCCACTTGCCAACTAGTGCCACCATTCATATCTGTTGTAACAGTAGTGTAAATATTTTTAAAAAACAACTTTTTTTGACTGTGAAACATCAGTCTGCTAGTGTAATCAAATTGCAGTTGCCTGCCTGCCAGCGTGTGTGCCAAGCCCACTTGCCAACTAGTGCCACCACTCATATCTGTTGTAAAAGTAGTGTAAATTAAAAAAAAAAAACGTTTTTGACTGTGAAACATCAGTCTGCTAGTGTAATCTAGTTGCAGTTGCCTGCCTGCCAGCGTGTGTGCCAGGCCCACTTGCCAACTAGTGCCACCACTCATATCTGTTGTAACAGCAGTGTCATTTTTTTTAAAAAAAACTTTTTTGACTGTGAAACATCAGTCTGCTAGTGTAATCTAATTGCAGTTGCCTGCCTGCCAGCGTGTGTGCCAGGCCCACTTGCCAACTAGTGGCACCACTCATATCTGTTGTAACAGTAGTGTAAATTTAAAAAAAAAAAACACTTTTTTGACTATGAAACATCAGTCTGCTAGTGTAATCTAATTGCAGCTGCCTGCCTGCCAGCATGTGTGCCAGGCCCACTTGCCAAGTTAGTGCCACCACTCATATCTGTTGTAACAGTAGTGCAAATTTAAAAAAAAAAAACTTTTTTGACTGTGAAACATCAGTCTGCTAGTGTAATCTAATTGCAGTTGCGTGCCTGCCAGCGTGTGTGCCAGGCCCACTTGCCAACTAGTGCCACTACTCATATCTGTTGTAACAGTAGTGTAAATTTAAAAAAAAAAACTTTTTTGACTGTGAAACATCAGTCTGCTAGTGTAATCTAATTGCAGTTGCCTGCCTGCCAGCGTGTGTGCCAGACCCACTTGCTAACTAGTTCCACCACTCATATCTGTTGTAACAGTAGTGTAAATTTAAAAAAAACAAAACTTTTTTGACTGTGAAACATCAGTCTGCTATTTTAATCTAATTGCAGTTGCCTGCCTGCCTGCCAGCGTGTGTGCCAGGCCCACTTGCCAAGTTAGTGCCACCATTCATATCTGTTGTAACAGTAGTGTAAATTTTTAAAAAAAACAACTTTTTTTGACTGTAAAACATCAGTCTGCTAGTGTAATCAAATTGCAGTTGCCTGCCTGCCAGCGTGTGTGCCAAGCCCACTTGCCAACTAGTGCCACCACTCATATCTGTTGTAAAAGTAGTGTAAATTTAAAAAAACAAAAAACTTTTTTGACTGTGAAACATCAGTCTGCTAGTGTAATCTAGTTGCAGTTGCCTGCCTGCCAGCGTGTGTGCCAGGCCCACTTGCCAACTAGTGCCACCACTCATATCTGTTGTAACAGTAGTGTAATTTTTTTAAAAAAAAACTTTTTTGACTGTGAAACATCAGTCTGCTAGTGTAATCTAATTGCAGTTGCCTGCCTGCCAGCGTGTGTGCCAGGCCCACTTGCCAACTAGTGGCACCACTCATATCTGTTGTAACAGTAGTGTAAATTTAAAAAAATAACACTTTTTTGACTGTGAAACATCAGTCTGCTAGTGTAATCTAATTGCAGTTGCCTGCCTGCCAGCATGTGTGCCAGGCCCACTTGCCAAGTTAGTGCCACCACTCATATCTGTTGTAACAGTAGTGCAAATTTAAAAAAAAAAAACTTTTTTGACTGTGAAACATCAGTCTGCTAGTGTAATCTAATTTCAGTTGCGTGCCTGCCAGCGTGTGTGCCAGGCCCACTTGCCAACTAGTGCCACTACTCATTTCTGTTGTAACAGTAGTGTAAATTAAAAAAAAAAAACTTTTTTGACTGTGAAACATCAGTCTGCTAGTGTAATCTAATTGCAGTTGCCTGCCTGCCAGCGTGTGTGCCAGGCCCACTTGCCAACTAGTGCCACCATCCATATCTGTTGTAACAGTAGTGTAATTCTTTTAAAAAAAAACTTTTTTGACTGTGAAACATCAGTCTGCTAGTGTAATCTAATTGTAGTTGCCTGCCTGCCAACGTGTGTGCCAGGCCCACTTGACAACAAGTGCCACCACTCATATCTGTTGTAACAGTAGTGTAAATTTTAAAAAAAACAACTTTTTTGACTGTGAAACATCAGTCTGCTAGTGTAATCTAATTGCAGTTGCCTGCCTGCCTGCCTGCCAGCGTGTGTGCCAGGCCCACTTGCCAACTAGTGGCACCACTCATATCTGTTGTAACAGTAGTGTAAATTTAAAAAAAAAAACACTTTTTTGACTATGAAACAGCAGTCTGCTAGTGTAATCTAATTGCAGTTGCCTGCCTGCCAGCGTGTGTGCCAGGCCCACTTGCCAACTAGTGCCACCACTCATATCTGTTGTAACAGTAGTGTAAATTTAAAAAAAAAAACTTTTTGACTGTGAAACATCAGTCTGCTAGTGTAATCTAATTGCAGTTGCCTGCCTGCCAGCGTGTTTGCCAGGCCCACTTGCCAACTAGTGCCACCACTCATATCTGTTGTAAAAGTAGTGTAAATTCTTTTAAAAAAAAACTTTTTTGACTGTGAAACATCAGTCTGCTAGTGTAATCTAATTGCAGTTGCCTGCCTGCCAGCGTGTGTGCCAGGCCCACTTGCCAACTAGTGCCACCACTCATATCTGTTGTAACAGTAGTGTAATTTTTTAAAAAAAAAACTTTTTTGACTGTGAAACATCAGTCTGCTAGTGTAATCTAATTGTAGTTGCCTGCCTGCCAGCGTGTGTGCCAGGCCCACTTGACAACTAGTGCCACCACTCATATCTGTTGTAACAGTAGTGTAAATTTAAAAAAAAAAAAACTTTTTTGACTGTGAAACATCAGTCTGCTATTTTAATCTAATTGCAGTTGCCTGCCTGCCTGCCAGCGTGTGTGCCAGGCCCACTTGCCAAGTTAGTGCCACCATTCAAATCTGTTGTAACAGTAGTGTAATTTTTTTAAAAAAACAACTTTTTTTGACTGTGAAACATCAGTCTGCTAGTGTAATCAAATTGCAGTTGCCTGCCTGCCAGCGTGTTTGCCAAGCCCACTTGCCAACTAGTGCCACCACTCATATCTGTTGTAAAAGTAGTGTAAATTTAAAAAAACAAAAAACTTTTTTGACTGTGAAACATCAGTCTGCTAGTGTAATCTAGTTGCAGTTGCCTGCCTGCCAGCGTGTGTGCCAGGCCCACTTGCCAACTAGTGCCACCACTCATATCTGTTGTAACAGTAGTGTAATTTTTTAAAAAAAAAACTTTTTTGACTGTGAAACATCAGTCTGCTAGTGTAATCTAATTGCAGTTGCCTGCCTGCCAGCGTGTGTGCCAGGCCCACTTGCCAACTAGTGGCACCACTCATATCTGTTGTAACAGTAGTGTAAATTTAAAAAAACAACACTTTTTTGACTGTGAAACATCAGTCTGCTAGTGTAATCTAATTGCAGTTGCCTGCCTGCCAGCATGTGTGCCAGGCCCACTTGCCAAGTTAGTGCCACCACTCATATCTGTTGTAACAGTAGTGCAAATTTAAAAAAAAAAAAACTTTTTTGACTGTGAAACATCAGTCTGCTAGTGTAATCTAATTTCAGTTGCGTGCCTGCCAGCGTGTGTGCCAGGCCCACTTGCCAACTAGTGCCACCACTCATTTCTGTTGTAACAGTAGTGTAAATTAAAAAAAAAAAACTTTTTTGACTGTGAAACATCAGTCTGCTAGTGTAATCTAATTGCAGTTGCCTGCCTGCCAGCGTGTGTGCCAGGCCCACTCGCCAACTAGTGCCACCATCCATATCTGTTGTAACAGTAGTGTAATTCTTTTAAAAAAAAACTTTTTTGACTGTGAAACATCAGTCTGCTAGTGTAATCTAATTGTAGTTGCCTGCCTGCCAACGTGTGTGCCAGGCCCACTTGACAACAAGTGCCACCACTCATATCTGTTGTAACAGTAGTGTAAATTTAAAAAAAAACAACTTTTTTGACTGTGAAACATCAGTCTGCTAGTGTAATCTAATTGCAGTTGCCTGCCTGCCAGCGTGTGTGCCAGGCCCACTTGCCAACTAGTGGCACCACTCATATCTGTTGTAACAGTAGTGTAAATTTAAAAAAAAAAACACTTTTTTGACTATGAAACAGCAGTCTGCTAGTGTAATCTAATTGCAGTTGCCTGCCTGCCAGCGTGTGTGCCAGGCCCACTTGCCAACTAGTGCCACCACTCATATCTGTTGTAACAGTAGTGTAAATTTAAAAAAAAAACTTTTTGACTGTGAAACATCAGTCTGCTAGTGTAATCTAATTGCAGTTGCCTGCCTGCCAGCGTGTTTGCCAGGCCCACTTGCCAACTAGTGCCACCACTCATATCTGTTGTAAAAGTAGTGTAAATTCTTTTAAAAAAAAACTTTTTTGACTGTGAAACATCAGTCTGCTAGTGTAATCTAATTGCAGTTGCCTGCCTGCCAGCGTGTGTGCCAGGCCCACTTGCCAACTAGTGCCACCACTCATATCTGTTGTAACAGTAGTGTAATTTTTTTAAAAAAAAACTTTTTTGACTGTGAAACATCAGTCTGCTAGTGTAATCTAATTGTAGTTGCCTGCCTGCCAGCGTGTGTGCCAGGCCCACTTGACAACTAGTGCCACCACTCATATCTGTTGTAACAGTAGTGTAAATTTAAAAAAAAAAAAACTTTTTTGACTGTGAAACATCAGTCTGCTATTTTAATCTAATTGCAGTTGCCTGCCTGCCTGCCAGCGTGTGTGCCAGGCCCACTTGCCAAGTTAGTGCCACCATTCATATCTGTTGTAACAGTAGTGTAATTTTTTTTAAAAAAAACTTTTTTGACTGTGAAACATCAGTCTGCTAGTGTAATCTAATTGCAGTTGCCTGCCTGCCAGCGTGTGTGCCAGACCCACTTGCCAACTAGTGGCACCACTCATATCTGTTGTAACAGTAGTGTAAATTTAAAAAAATAACACTTTTTTGACTGTGAAACATCAGTCTGCTAGTGTAATCTAATTGCAGTTGCCTGCCTGCCAGCATGTGTGCCAGGCCCACTTGCCAAGTTAGTGCCACCACTCATATCTGTTGTAACAGTAGTGCAAATTTAAAAAAAAAAAACTTTTTTGACTGTGAAACATCAGTCTGCTAGTGTAATCTAATTTCAGTTGCGTGCCTGCCAGCGTGTGTGCCAGGCCCACTTGCCAACTAGTGCCACTACTCATTTCTGTTGTAACAGTAGTGTAAATTAAAAAAAAAAAACTTTTTTGACTGTGAAACATCAGTCTGCTAGTGTAATCTAATTGCAGTTGCCTGCCTGCCAGCGTGTGTGCCAGGCCCACTTGCCAACTAGTGCCACCATCCATATCTGTTGTAACAGTAGTGTAATTCTTTTAAAAAAAAAACTTTTTTGACTGTGAAACATCAGTCTGCTAGTGTAATCTAATTGTAGTTGCCTGCCTGCCAACGTGTGTGCCAGGCCCACTTGACAACAAGTGCCACCACTCATATCTGTTGTAACAGTAGTGTAAATTTAAAAAAAAACAACTTTTTTGACTGTGAAACATCAGTCTGCTAGTGTAATCTAATTGCAGTTGCCTGCCTGCCAGCGTGTGTGCCAGGCCCACTTGCCAACTAGTGGCACCACTCATATCTGTTGTAACAGTAGTGTAAATTTAAAAAAAAAAAACACTTTTTTGACTATGAAACAGCAGTCTGCTAGTGTAATCTAATTGCAGTTGCCTGCCTGCCAGCGTGTGTGCCAGGCCCACTTGCCAACTAGTGCCACCACTCATATCTGTTGTAACAGTAGTGTAAATTTAAAAAAAAAACTTTTTGACTGTGAAACATCAGTCTGCTAGTGTAATCTAATTGCAGTTGCCTGCCTGCCAGCGTGTTTGCCAGGCCCACTTGCCAACTAGTGCCACCACTCATATCTGTTGTAAAAGTAGTGTAAATTCTTTTAAAAAAAAACTTTTTTGACTGTGAAACATCAGTCTGCTAGTGTAATCTAATTGCAGTTGCCTGCCTGCCAGCGTGTGTGCCAGGCCCACTTGCCAACTAGTGCCACCACTCATATCTGTTGTAACAGTAGTGTAATTTTTTAAAAAAACAACTTTTTTTGACTGTGAAACATCAGTCTGCTAGTGTAATCAAATTGCAGTTGCCTGCCTGCCAGCGTGTGTGCCAAGCCCACTTGCCAACTAGTGCCACCACTCATATCTGTTGTAAAAGTAGTGTAAATTTAAAAAAACAAAAAACTTTTTTGACTGTGAAACATCAGTCTGCTAGTGTAATCTAGTTGCAGTTGCCTGCCTGCCAGCGTGTGTGCCAGGCCCACTTGCCAACTAGTGCCACCACTCATATCTGTTTTAACAGTAGTGTAATTTTAAAAAAAAAAAACTTTTTTGACTGTGAAACATCAGTCTGCTAGTGTAATCTAATTGCAGTTGCCTGCCTGCCAGCGTGTGTGCCAGGCCCACTTGCCAACTAGTGGCACCACTTATATCTGTTGTAACAGTAGTGTAAATTTAAAAAAACAACACTTTTTTGACTGTGAAACATCAGTCTGCTAGTGTAATCTAATTGTAGTTGCCTGCCTGCCAGCGTGTGTGCCAGGCCCACTTGACAACTAGTGCCACCACTCATATCTGTTGTAACAGTAGTGTAAATTTAAAAAAAAAAAAACTTTTTTGACTGTGAAACATCAGTCTGCTATTTTAATCTAATTGTAGTTGCCTGCCTGCCAGCATGTGTGCCAGGCCCACTTGACAACTAGTGCCACCACTCATATCTGTTGTAACAGTAGTGTAAATTTAAAAAAAACAAAACTTTTTTGACTGTGAAACATCAGTCTGCTATTTTAATCTAATTGCAGTTGCCTGCCTGCCTGCCAGCGTGTGTGCCAGGCCCACTTGCCAAGTTAGTGCCACCATTCATATCTGTTGTAACAGTAGTGTAATTTTTTTAAAAAAACAACTTTTTTTGACTGTGAAACATCAGTCTGCTAGTGTAATCAAATTGCAGTTGCCTGCCTGCCAGCGTGTGTGCCAAGCCCACTTGCCAACTAGTGCCACCACTCATATCTGTTGTAAAAGTAGTGTAAATTTAAAAAAACAAAAAACTTTTTTGACTGTGAAACATCAGTATGCTAGTGTAATCTAGTTGCAGTTGCCTGCCTGCCAGCGTGTGTGCCAGGCCCACTTGCCAACTAGTGCCACCACTCATATCTGTTGTAACAGTAGTGTAAATTTAAAAAAAAACAACTTTTTTGACTGTGAAACATCAGTCTGCTAGTGTAATCTAATTGCAGTTGCCTGCCTGCCTGCCTGCCAGCGTGTGTGCCAGGCCCACTTGCCAACTAGTGGCACCACTCATATCTGTTGTAACAGTAGTGTAAATTTAAAAAAAAAAACACTTTTTTGACTATGAAACAGCAGTCTGCTAGTGTAATCTAATTGCAGTTGCCTGCCTGCCAGCGTGTGTGCCAGGCCCACTTGCCAACTAGTGCCACCACTCATATCTGTTGTAACAGTAGTGTAAATTTAAAAAAAAAACTTTTTGACTGTGAAACATCAGTCTGCTAGTGTAATCTAATTGCAGTTGCCTGCCTGCCAGCGTGTTTGCCAGGCCCACTTGCCAACTAGTGCCACCACTCATATCTGTTGTAAAAGTAGTGTAAATTCTTTTAAAAAAAAAACTTTTTTGACTGTGAAACATCAGTCTGCTAGTGTAATCTAATTGCAGTTGCCTGCCTGCCAGCGTGTGTGCCAGGCCCACTTGCCAACTAGTGCCACCACTCATATCTGTTGTAACAGTAGTGTAATTTTTTTTAAAAAAAACTTTTTTGACTGTGAAACATCAGTCTGCTAGTGTAATCTAATTGTAGTTGCCTGCCTGCCAGCGTGTGTGCCAGGCCCACTTGACAACTAGTGCCACCACTCATATCTGTTGTAACAGTAGTGTAAATTTAAAAAAAAAAAAACTTTTTTGACTGTGAAACATCAGTCTGCTATTTTAATCTAATTGCAGTTGCCTGCCTGCCTGCCAGCGTGTGTGCCAGGCCCACTTGCCAAGTTAGTGCCACCATTCATATCTGTTGTAACAGTAGTGTAATTTTTTTAAAAAAACAACTTTTTTTGACTGTGAAACATCAGTCTGCTAGTGTAATCAAATTGCAGTTGCCTGCCTGCCAGCGTGTGTGCCAAGCCCACTTGCCAACTAGTGCCACCACTCATATCTGTTGTAAAAGTAGTGTAAATTTAAAAAAAAAAAAAACTTTTTTGACTGTGAAACATCAGTCTGCTAGTGTAATCTAGTTGCAGTTGCCTGCCTGCCAGCGTGTGTGCCAGGCCCACTTGCCAACTAGTGCCACCACTCATATCTGTTTTAACAGTAGTGTAATTTTTTAAAAAAAAAAACTTTTTTGACTGTGAAACATCAGTCTGCTAGTGTAATCTAATTGCAGTTGCCTGCCTGCCAGCGTGTGTGCCAGGCCCACTTGCCAACTAGTGGCACCACTCATATCTGTTGTAACAGTAGTGTAAATTTAAAAAAACAACACTTTTTTGACTGTGAAACATCAGTCTGCTAGTGTAATCTAATTGCAGTTGCCTGCCTGCCAGCATGTGTGCCAGGCCCACTTGCCAAGTTAGTGCCACCACTCATATCTGTTGTAACAGTAGTGCAAATTTAAAAAAAAAAAACTTTTTTGACTGTGAAACATCAGTCTGCTAGTGTAATCTAATTTCAGTTGCGTGCCTGCCAGCGTGTGTGCCAGGCCCACTTGCCAACTAGTGCCACCACTCATATCTGTTGTAACAGTAGTGTAAATTAAAAAAAAAAAACTTTTTGACTGTGAAACATCAGTCTGCTAGTGTAATCTAATTGCAGTTGCCTGCCTGCCAGCGTGTGTGCCAGGCCCACTTGCCAACTAGTGCCACCATCCATATCTGTTGTAACAGTAGTGTAATTCTTTTAAAAAAAAACTTTTTTGACTGTGAAACATCAGTCTGCTAGTGTAATCTAATTGTAGTTGCCTGCCTGCCATCGTGTGTGCCAGGCCCACTTGACAACAAGTGCCACCACTCATATCTGTTGTAACAGTAGTGTAAATTTTAAAAAAAACAACTTTTTTGACTGTGAAACATCAGTCTGCTAGTGTAATCTAATTGCAGTTGCCTGCCTGCCAGCGTGTGTGCCAGGCCCACTTGCCAACTAGTGGCACCACTCATATCTGTTGTAACAGTAGTGTAAATTTAAAAAAAAAAACACTTTTTTGACTATGAAACAGCAGTCTGCTAGTGTAATCTAATTGCAGTTGCCTGCCTGCCAGCGTGTGTGCCAGGCCCACTTGCCAACTAGTGCCACCACTCATATCTGTTGTAACAGTAGTGTAAATTTAAAAAAAAAAACTTTTTGACTGTGAAACATCAGTCTGCTAGTGTAATCTAATTGCAGTTGCCTGCCTGCCAGCGTGTTTGCCAGGCCCACTTGCCAACTAGTGCCACCACTCATATCTGTTGTAAAAGTAGTGTAAATTCTTTTAAAAAAAAACTTTTTTGACTGTGAAACATCAGTCTGCTAGTGTAATCTAATTGCAGTTGCCTGCCTGCCAGCGTGTGTGCCAGGCCCACTTGCCAACTAGTGCCACCACTCATATCTGTTGTAACAGTAGTGTAATTTTTTTAAAAAAAAACTTTTTTGACTGTGAAACATCAGTCTGCTAGTGTAATCTAATTGTAGTTGCCTGCCTGCCAGCGTGTGTGCCAGGCCCACTTGACAACTAGTGCCACCACTCATATCTGTTGTAACAGTAGTGTAAATTTAAAAAAAAAAAAACTTTTTTGACTGTGAAACATCAGTCTGCTATTTTAATCTAATTGCAGTTGCCTGCCTGCCTGCCAGCGTGTGTGCCAGGCCCACTTGCCAAGTTAGTGCCACCATTCATATCTGTTGTAACAGTAGTGTAATTTTTTTTTAAAAAAACTTTTTTGACTGTGAAACATCAGTCTGCTAGTGTAATCTAATTGCAGTTGCCTGCCTGCCAGCGTGTGTGCCAGACCCACTTGCCAACTAGTGGCACCACTCATATCTGTTGTAACAGTAGTGTAAATTTAAAAAAATAACACTTTTTTGACTGTGAAACATCAGTCTGCTAGTGTAATCTAATTGCAGTTGCCTGCCTGCCAGCATGTGTGCCAGGCCCACTTGCCAAGTTAGTGCCACCACTCATATCTGTTGTAACAGTAGTGCAAATTTAAAAAAAAAAAAACTTTTTTGACTGTGAAACATCAGTCTGCTAGTGTAATCTAATTTCAGTTGCGTGCCTGCCAGCGTGTGTGCCAGGCCCACTTGCCAACTAGTGCCACTACTCATTTCTGTTGTAACAGTAGTGTAAATTAAAAAAAAAAAACTTTTTTGACTGTGAAACATCAGTCTGCTAGTGTAATCTAATTGCAGTTGCCTGCCTGCCAGCGTGTGTGCCAGGCCCACTTGCCAACTAGTGCCACCATCCATATCTGTTGTAACAGTAGTGTAATTCTTTTAAAAAAAAACTTTTTTGACTGTGAAACATCAGTCTGCTAGTGTAATCTAATTGTAGTTGCCTGCCTGCCAACGTGTGTGCCAGGCCCACTTGACAACAAGTGCCACCACTCATATCTGTTGTAACAGTAGTGTAAATCTTAAAAAAAACAACTTTTTTGACTGTGAAACATCAGTCTGCTAGTGTAATCTAATTGCAGTTGCCTGCCTGCCAGCGTGTGTGCCAGGCCCACTTGCCAACTAGTGCCACCACTCATATCTGTTGTAACAGTAGTGTAAATTTAAAAAAAAAAACACTTTTTTGACTATGAAACAGCAGTCTGCTAGTGTAATCTAATTGCAGTTGCCTGCCTGCCAGCGTGTGTGCCAGGCCCACTTGCCAACTAGTGCCACCACTCATATCTGTTGTAACAGTAGTGTAAATTTAAAAAAAAAACTTTTTGACTGTGAAACATCAGTCTGCTAGTGTAATCTAATTGCAGTTGCCTGCCTGCCAGCGTGTTTGCCAGGCCCACTTGCCAACTAGTGCCACCACTCATATCTGTTGTAAAAGTAGTGTAAATTCTTTTAAAAAAAAACTTTTTTGACTGTGAAACATCAGTCTGCTAGTGTAATCTAATTGCAGTTGCCTGCCTGCCAGCGTGTGTGCCAGGCCCCCCTTGCCAACTAGTGCCACCACTCATATCTGTTGTAACAGTAGTGTAATTTTTTAAAAAAAACAACTTTTTTTTAAACATCAGTCTGCTAGTGTAATCAAATTGCAGTTGCCTGCCTGCCAGCGTGTGTGCCAAGCCCACTTGCCAACTAGTGCCACCACTCATATCTGTTGTAAAAGTAGTGTAAATTAAAAAAAAAAAAACTTTTTGACTGTGAAACATCAGTCTGCTAGTGTAATCTAATTGCAGTTGCCTGCCTGCCAGCGTGTGTGCCAGGCCCACTTGCCAACTAGTGCCACCACTCATATCTGTTGTAACAGTAGTGTAATTTTAAAAAAAAAAAATTTTTTTTGACTGTGAAACATCAGTCTGCTAGTGTAATCTAATTGCAGTTGCCTGCCTGCCAGCGTGTGTGCCAGGCCCACTTGCCAACTAGTGGCACCACTTATATCTGTTGTAACAGTAGTGTAAATTTAAAAAAACAACACTTTTTTGACTGTGAAACATCAGTCTGCTAGTGTAATCTAATTGTAGTTGCCTGCCTGCCAGCGTGTGTGCCAGGCCCACTTGACAACTAGTGCCACCACTCATATCTGTTGTAACAGTAGTGTAAATTTAAAAAAAAAAAAACTTTTTTGACTGTGAAACATCAGTCTGCTATTTTAATCTAATTGTAGTTGCCTGCCTGCCAGCATGTGTGCCAGGCCCACTTGACAACTAGTGCCACCACTCATATCTGTTGTAACAGTAGTGTAAATTTAAAAAAAAAAAACTTTTTTGACTGTGAAACATCAGTCTGCTATTTTAATCTAATTGCAGTTGCCTGCCTGCCTGCCAGCGTGTGTGCCAGGCCCACTTGCCAAGTTAGTGCCACCATTCATATCTGTTGTAACAGTAGTGTAATTTTTTAAAAAAACAACTTTTTTGACTGTGAAACATCAGTCTGCTAGTGTAATCAAATTGCAGTTGCCTGCCTGCCAGCGTGTGTGCCAAGGCCCACTTGCCAACTAGTGCCACCACTCATATCTGTTGTAAAAGTAGTGTAAATTTAAAAAAACAAAAACTTTTTTTGACTGTGAAACATCAGTCTGCTAGTGTAATCTATTGCAGTTGCCTGCCTGCCAGCGTGTGTGCCAGGCCCACTTGCCAACTAGTGCCACCACTCATATCTGTTGTAACAGTAGTGTAATTTTAAAAAAAAAAAAACTTTTTTGACTGTGAAACATCAGTCTGCTAGTGTAATCTAATTGCAGTTGCCTGCCTGCCAGCGTGTGTGCCAGGCCCACTTGCCAACTAGTGGCACCACTCATATCTGTTGTAACAGTAGTGTAAATTTAAAAAAAACAACACTTTTTTGACTGTGAAACATCAGTCTGCTAGTGTAATCTAATTGCAGTTGCCTGCCTGCCAGCGTGTGTGCCAGGCCCACTTGCCAACTAGTGGCCACCACTCATATCTGTTGTAACAGTAGTGTAAATTTAAAAAAAAAAAAACTTTTTTGACTGTGAAACATCAGTCTGCTAGTGTAATCTAATTGCAGTTGCCTGCCTGCCAGCGTGTGTGCCAGGCCCACTTGCCAACTAGTGCCACCACTCATATCTGTTGTAACAGTAGTGTAATTTTTTAAAAAAAAAACTTTTTTGACTGTGAAACATCAGTCTGCTAGTGTAATCTAATTGCAGTTGCCTGCCTGCCAGCGTGTGTGCCAGGCCCACTTGCCAACTAGTGCCACCACTCATATCTGTTGTAACAGTAGTGTAATTTTTAAAAAAAAACACTTTTTTGACTGTGAAACATCAGTCTGCTAGTGTAATCTAATTGCAGTTGCCTGCCTGCCAGCGTGTGTGCCAGGCCCACTTGCCAACTAGTGCCACCACTCATATCTGTTGTAACAGTTGTGTAATTTTAAAAAAAAAAACTTTTTTGACTGTGAAACATCAGTCTGCTAGTGTAATCTAATTGTAGTTGCCTGCCTGCCAGCATGTGTGCCAGGCCCACTTGACAACTAGTGCCACCACTCATATCTGTTGTAACAGTAGTGTAAATTTAAAAAAAAAAAAACTTTTTTGACTGTGAAACATCAGTCTGCTAGTGTAATCTAATTGCAGTTGCCTGCCTGCCAGCATGTGTGCCAGGCCCACTTGCCAACTAGTGGCCACCACTCATATCTGTTGTAACAGTAGTGTAAATTTAAAAAAAAAAAACTTTTTTGACTGTGAAACATCAGTCTGCTAGTGTAATCTAATTGCAGTTGCCTGCCTGCCAGCGTGTGTGCCAGGCCCACTTGCCAACTAGTGCCACCACTCATATCTGTTGTAACAGTAGTGTAATTTTAAAAAAAAAAACTTTTTTGACTGTGAAACATCAGTCTGCTAGTGTAATCTAATTGCAGTTGCCTGCCTGCCAGCGTGTTTGCCAGGCCCACTTGCCAACTAGTGCCACCACTCATATCTGTTGTAAAAGTAGTGTAAATTTTTAAAAAAAAAACTTTTTTGACTGTGAAACATCAGTCTGCTAGTGTAATCTAATTGCAGTTGCCTGCCTGCCAGCGTGTGTGCCAGGCCCACTTGCCAACTAGTGCCACCACTCATATCTGTTGTAACAGTAGTGTAATTTTTAAAAAAAAAAACTTTTTTGACTGTGAAACATCAGTCTGCTAGTGTAATCTAATTGTAGTTGCCTGCCTGCCAGCGTGTGTGCCAGGCCCACTTGACAACTAGTGCCACCACTCATATCTGTTGTAACAGTAGTGTAAATTTAAAAAAAAAAAAACTTTTTTGACTGTGAAACATCAGTCTGCTATTTTAATCTAATTGCAGTTGCCTGCCTGCCTGCCAGCGTGTGTGCCAGGCCCACTTGCCAAGTTAGTGCCACCATCAAATCTGTTGTAACAGTAGTGTAATTTTTTAAAAAAACAACTTTTTTGACTGTGAAACATCAGTCTGCTAGTGTAATCTAATTGCAGTTGCCTGCCTGCCAGCGTGTTTGCCAGGCCCACTTGCCAACTAGTGCCACCACTCATATCTGTTGTAAAAGTAGTGTAAATTTAAAAAAACAAAAACTTTTTTGACTGTGAAACATCAGTCTGCTAGTGTAATCTAATTGTAGTCGCCTGACTGCCAGCGTGTGTGCCAGGCCCACTTGCCAACTAGTGCCACCACTCATATCTGTTGTAACAGTAGTGTAATTTTTTAAAAAAAAAAACTTTTTTGACTGTGAAACATCAGTCTGCTAGTGTAATCTAATTGCAGTTGCCTGCCTGCCAGCGTGTGTGCCAGGCCCACTTGCCAACTAGTGGCACCACTCATATCTGTTGTAACAGTAGTGTAAATTTAAAAAAACAACACTTTTTTGACTGTGAAACATCAGTCTGCTAGTGTAATCTAATTGCAGTTGCCTGCCTGCCAGCATGTGTGCCAGGCCCACTTGCCAAGTTAGTGCCACCACTCATATCTGTTGTAACAGTAGTGCAAATTTAAAAAAAAAAAACTTTTTTGACTGTGAAACATCAGTCTGCTAGTGTAATCTAATTTCAGTTGCGTGCCTGCCAGCGTGTGTGCCAGGCCCACTTGCCAACTAGTGCCACCACTCATATCTGTTGTAACAGTAGTGTAATTTTAAAAAAAAAAAACTTTTTTGACTGTGAAACATCAGTCTGCTAGTGTAATCTAATTGCAGTTGCCTGCCTGCCAGCGTGTGTGCCAGGCCCACTTGCCAACTAGTGCCACCATCCATATCTGTTGTAACAGTAGTGTAATTCTTTTAAAAAAAAACTTTTTTGACTGTGAAACATCAGTCTGCTAGTGTAATCTAATTGTAGTTGCCTGCCTGCCAACGTGTGTGCCAGGCCCACTTGACAACAAGTGCCACCACTCATATCTGTTGTAACAGTAGTGTAAATTTAAAAAAAAACAACTTTTTTGACTGTGAAACATCAGTCTGCTAGTGTAATCTAATTGCAGTTGCCTGCCTGCCAGCGTGTGTGCCAGGCCCACTTGCCAACTAGTGGCCACCACTCATATCTGTTGTAACAGTAGTGTAAATTTAAAAAAAAAAACACTTTTTTGACTATGAAACAGCAGTCTGCTAGTGTAATCTAATTGCAGTTGCCTGCCTGCCAGCGTGTGTGCCAGGCCCACTTGCCAACTAGTGCCACCACTCATATCTGTTGTAACAGTAGTGTAAATTTAAAAAAAAAAACTTTTTGACTGTGAAACATCAGTCTGCTAGTGTAATCTAATTGCAGTTGCCTGCCTGCCAGCGTGTTTGCCAGGCCCACTTGCCAACTAGTGCCACCACTCATATCTGTTGTAAAAGTAGTGTAAATTCTTTTAAAAAAAAACTTTTTTGACTGTGAAACATCAGTCTGCTAGTGTAATCTAATTGCAGTTGCCTGCCTGCCAGCGTGTGTGCCAGGCCCACTTGCCAACTAGTGCCACCACTCATATCTGTTGTAACAGTAGTGTAATTTTTTAAAAAAAAACTTTTTTGACTGTGAAACATCAGTCTGCTAGTGTAATCTAATTGTAGTTGCCTGCCTGCCAGCGTGTGTGCCAGGCCCACTTGACAACTAGTGCCACCACTCATATCTGTTGTAACAGTAGTGTAAATTTAAAAAAAAAAAAACTTTTTTGACTGTGAAACATCAGTCTGCTATTTTAATCTAATTGCAGTTGCCTGCCTGCCTGCCAGCGTGTGTGCCAGGCCCACTTGCCAAGTTAGTGCCACCATTCATATCTGTTGTAACAGTAGTGTAATTTTTTTTAAAAAAAAACTTTTTTGACTGTGAAACATCAGTCTGCTAGTGTAATCTAATTGCAGTTGCCTGCCTGCCAGCGTGTGTGCCAGACCCACTTGCCAACTAGTGGCACCACTCATATCTGTTGTAACAGTAGTGTAAATTTAAAAAAATAACACTTTTTTGACTGTGAAACATCAGTCTGCTAGTGTAATCTAATTGCAGTTGCCTGCCTGCCAGCATGTGTGCCAGGCCCACTTGCCAAGTTAGTGCCACCACTCATATCTGTTGTAACAGTAGTGCAAATTTAAAAAAAAAAAACTTTTTTGACTGTGAAACATCAGTCTGCTAGTGTAATCTAATTTCAGTTGCGTGCCTGCCAGCGTGTGTGCCAGGCCCACTTGCCAACTAGTGCCACTACTCATTTCTGTTGTAACAGTAGTGTAAATTAAAAAAAAAAAACTTTTTTGACTGTGAAACATCAGTCTGCTAGTGTAATCTAATTGCAGTTGCCTGCCTGCCAGCGTGTGTGCCAGGCCCACTTGCCAACTAGTGCCACCATCCATATCTGTTGTAACAGTAGTGTAATTCTTTTAAAAAAAAACTTTTTTGACTGTGAAACATCAGTCTGCTAGTGTAATCTAATTGTAGTTGCCTGCCTGCCAACGTGTGTGCCAGGCCCACTTGACAACAAGTGCCACCACTCATATCTGTTGTAACAGTAGTGTAAATTTAAAAAAAAACAACTTTTTTGACTGTGAAACATCAGTCTGCTAGTGTAATCTAATTGCAGTTGCCTGCCTGCCAGCGTGTGTGCCAGGCCCACTTGCCAACTAGTGGCACCACTCATATCTGTTGTAACAGTAGTGTAAATTTAAAAAAAAAAACACTTTTTTGACTATGAAACAGCAGTCTGCTAGTGTAATCTAATTGCAGTTGCCTGCCTGCCAGCGTGTGTGCCAGGCCCACTTGCCAACTAGTGCCACCACTCATATCTGTTGTAACAGTAGTGTAAATTTAAAAAAAAAACTTTTTGACTGTGAAACATCAGTCTGCTAGTGTAATCTAATTGCAGTTGCCTGCCTGCCAGCGTGTTTGCCAGGCCCACTTGCCAACTAGTGCCACCACTCATATCTGTTGTAAAAGTAGTGTAAATTCTTTTAAAAAAAAACTTTTTTGACTGTGAAACATCAGTCTGCTAGTGTAATCTAATAGCAGTTGCCTGCCTGCCAGCGTGTGTGCCAGGCCCACTTGCCAACTAGTGCCACCACTCATATCTGTTGTAACAGTAGTGTAATTTTTTAAAAAAACAACTTTTTTTGACTGTGAAACATCAGTCTGCTAGTGTAATCAAATTGCAGTTGCCTGCCTGCCAGCGTGTGTGCCAAGCCCACTTGCCAACTAGTGCCACCACTCATATCTGTTGTAAAAGTAGTGTAAATTTAAAAAAACAAAAAACTTTTTTGACTGTGAAACATCAGTCTGCTAGTGTAATCTAGTTGCAGTTGCCTGCCTGCCAGCGTGTGTGCCAGGCCCACTTGCCAACTAGTGCCACCACTCATATCTGTTGTAACAGTAGTGTAATTTTAAAAAAAAAAAAACTTTTTTGACTGTGAAACATCAGTCTGCTAGTGTAATCTAATTGCAGTTGCCTGCCTGCCAGCGTGTGTGCCAGGCCCACTTGCCAACTAGTGGCACCACTTATATCTGTTGTAACAGTAGTGTAAATTTAAAAAAACAACACTTTTTTGACTGTGAAACATCAGTCTGCTAGTGTAATCTAATTGTAGTTGCCTGCCTGCCAGCGTGTGTGCCAGGCCCACTTGCCAACTAGTGCCACCACTCATATCTGTTGTAACAGTAGTGTAAATTTAAAAAAAAAAAAACTTTTTTGACTGTGAAACATCAGTCTGCTATTTTAATCTAATTGTAGTTGCCTGCCTGCCAGCTTGTGTGCCAGGCCCACTTGACAACTAGTGCCACCACTCATATCTGTTGTAACAGTAGTGTAAATTTAAAAAAACAAAACTTTTTTGACTGTGAAACATCAGTCTGCTATTTTAATCTAATTGCAGTTGCCTGCCTGCCTGCCAGCGTGTGTGCCAGGCCCACTTGCCAAGTTAGTGCCACCATTCATATCTGTTGTAACAGTAGTGTAATTTTTTTAAAAAAACAACTTTTTTTGACTGTGAAACATCAGTCTGCTAGTGTAATCAAATTGCAGTTGCCTGCCTGCCAGCGTGTGTGCCAAGCCCACTTGCCAACTAGTGCCACCACTCATATCTGTTGTAAAAGTAGTGTAAATTTAAAAAAACAAAAAACTTTTTTGACTGTGAAACATCAGTATGCTAGTGTAATCTAGTTGCAGTTGCCTGCCTGCCAGCGTGTGTGCCAGGCCCACTTGCCAACTAGTGCCACCACTCATATCTGTTGTAACAGTAGTGTAAATTTAAAAAAAAACAACTTTTTTGACTGTGAAACATCAGTCTGCTAGTGTAATCTAATTGCAGTTGCCTGCCTGCCTGCCTGCCAGCGTGTGTGCCAGGCCCACTTGCCAACTAGTGGCACCACTCATATCTGTTGTAACAGTAGTGTAAATTTAAAAAAAAAAACACTTTTTTGACTATGAAACAGCAGTCTGCTAGTGTAATCTAATTGCAGTTGCCTGCCTGCCAGCGTGTGTGCCAGGCCCACTTGCCAACTAGTGCCACCACTCATATCTGTTGTAACAGTAGTGTAAATTTAAAAAAAAAACTTTTTGACTGTGAAACATCAGTCTGCTAGTGTAATCTAATTGCAGTTGCCTGCCTGCCAGCGTGTTTGCCAGGCCCACTTGCCAACTAGTGCCACCACTCATATCTGTTGTAAAAGTAGTGTAAATTCTTTTAAAAAAAAACTTTTTTGACTGTGAAACATCAGTCTGCTAGTGTAATCTAATTGCAGTTGCCTGCCTGCCAGCGTGTGTGCCAGGCCCACTTGCCAACTAGTGCCACCACTCATATCTGTTGTAACAGTAGTGTAATTTTTTTTAAAAAAAACTTTTTTGACTGTGAAACATCAGTCTGCTAGTGTAATCTAATTGTAGTTGCCTGCCTGCCAGCGTGTGTGCCAGGCCCACTTGACAACTAGTGCCACCACTCATATCTGTTGTAACAGTAGTGTAAATTTAAAAAAAAAAAAACTTTTTTGACTGTGAAACATCAGTCTGCTATTTTAATCTAATTGCAGTTGCCTGCCTGCCTGCCAGCGTGTGTGCCAGGCCCACTTGCCAAGTTAGTGCCACCATTCATATCTGTTGTAACAGTAGTGTAATTTTTTTAAAAAAACAACTTTTTTTGACTGTGAAACATCAGTCTGCTAGTGTAATCAAATTGCAGTTGCCTGCCTGCCAGCGTGTGTGCCAAGCCCACTTGCCAACTAGTGCCACCACTCATATCTGTTGTAAAAGTAGTGTAAATTTAAAAAAACAAAAAACTTTTTTGACTGTGAAACATCAGTCTGCTAGTGTAATCTAGTTGCAGTTGCCTGCCTGCCAGCGTGTGTGCCAGGCCCACTTGCCAACTAGTGCCACCACTCATATCTGTTGTAACAGTAGTGTAATTTTTTAAAAAAAAAACTTTTTTGACTGTGAAACATCAGTCTGCTAGTGTAATCTAATTGCAGTTGCCTGCCTGCCAGCGTGTGTGCCAGGCCCACTTGCCAACTAGTGGCACCACTCATATCTGTTGTAACAGTAGTGTAAATTTAAAAAAACAACACTTTTTTGACTGTGAAACATCAGTCTGCTAGTGTAATCTAATTGCAGTTGCCTGCCTGCCAGCATGTGTGCCAGGCCCACTTGCCAAGTTAGTGCCACCACTCATATCTGTTGTAACAGTAGTGCAAATTTAAAAAAAAAAAACTTTTTTGACTGTGAAACATCAGTCTGCTAGTGTAATCTAATTTCAGTTGCGTGCCTGCCAGCGTGTGTGCCAGGCCCACTTGCCAACTAGTGCCACCACTCATTTCTGTTGTAACAGTAGTGTAAATTAAAAAAAAAAAACTTTTTTGACTGTGAAACATCAGTCTGCTAGTGTAATCTAATTGCAGTTGCCTGCCTGCCAGCGTGTGTGCCAGGCCCACTTGCCAACTAGTGCCACCATCCATATCTGTTGTAACAGTAGTGTAATTCTTTTAAAAAAAAACTTTTTTGACTGTGAAACATCAGTCTGCTAGTGTAATCTAATTGTAGTTGCCTGCCTGCCAACGTGTGTGCCAGGCCCACTTGACAACAAGTGCCACCACTCATATCTGTTGTAACAGTAGTGTAAATTTTAAAAAAAACAACTTTTTTGACTGTGAAACATCAGTCTGCTAGTGTAATCTAATTGCAGTTGCCTGCCTGCCAGCGTGTGTGCCAGGCCCACTTGCCAACTAGTGGCACCACTCATATCTGTTGTAACAGTAGTGTAAATTTAAAAAAAAAAACACTTTTTTGACTATGAAACAGCAGTCTGCTAGTGTAATCTAATTGCAGTTGCCTGCCTGCCAGCGTGTGTGCCAGGCCCACTTGCCAACTAGTGCCACCACTCATATCTGTTGTAACAGTAGTTTAAATTTAAAAAAAAAACTTTTTGACTGTGAAACATCAGTCTGCTAGTGTAATCTAATTGCAGTTGCCTGCCTGCCAGCGTGTGTGCCAGGCCCACTTGCCAACTAGTGCCACCACTCATATCTGTTGTAAAAGTAGTGTAAATTCTTTTAAAAAAAAACTTTTTTGACTGTGAAACATCAGTCTGCTAGTGTAATCTAATTGCAGTTGCCTGCCTGCCAGCGTGTGTGCCAGGCCCACTTGCCAACTAGTGCCACCACTCATATCTGTTGTAACAGTAGTGTAATTTTTTTAAAAAAAAACTTTTTTGACTGTGAAACATCAGTCTGCTAGTGTAATCTAATTGTAGTTGCCTGCCTGCCAGCGTGTGTGCCAGGCCCACTTGACAACTAGTGCCACCACTCATATCTGTTGTAACAGTAGTGTAAATTTAAAAAAAAAAAAACTTTTTTGACTGTGAAACATCAGTCTGCTATTTTAATCTAATTGCAGTTGCCTGCCTGCCTGCCAGCGTGTGTGCCAGGCCCACTTGCCAAGTTAGTGCCACCATTCATATCTGTTGTAACAGTAGTGTAATTTTTTTTTAAAAAAACTTTTTTGACTGTGAAACATCAGTCTGCTAGTGTAATCTAATTGCAGTTGCCTGCCTGCCAGCGTGTGTGCCAGACCCACTTGCCAACTAGTGGCACCACTCATATCTGTTGTAACAGTAGTGTAAATTTAAAAAAATAACACTTTTTTGACTGTGAAACATCAGTCTGCTAGTGTAATCTAATTGCAGTTGCCTGCCTGCCAGCATGTGTGCCAGGCCCACTTGCCAAGTTAGTGCCACCACTCATATCTGTTGTAACAGTAGTGCAAATTTAAAAAAAAAAAACTTTTTTGACTGTGAAACATCAGTCTGCTAGTGTAATCTAATTTCAGTTGCGTGCCTGCCAGCGTGTGTGCCAGGCCCACTTGCCAACTAGTGCCACTACTCATTTCTGTTGTAACAGTAGTGTAAATTAAAAAAAAAAAACTTTTTTGACTGTGAAACATCAGTCTGCTAGTGTAATCTAATTGCAGTTGCCTGCCTGCCAGCGTGTGTGCCAGGCCCACTTGCCAACTAGTGCCACCATCCATATCTGTTGTAACAGTAGTGTAATTCTTTTAAAAAAAAACTTTTTTGACTGTGAAACATCAGTCTGCTAGTGTAATCTAATTGTAGTTGCCTGCCTGCCAACGTGTGTGCCAGGCCCACTTGACAACAAGTGCCACCACTCATATCTGTTGTAACAGTAGTGTAAATTTTAAAAAAAACAACTTTTTTGACTGTGAAACATCAGTCTGCTAGTGTAATCTAATTGCAGTTGCCTGCCTGCCAGCGTGTGTGCCAGGCCCACTTGCCAACTAGTGGCACCACTCATATCTGTTGTAACAGTAGTGTAAATTTAAAAAAAAAAACACTTTTTTGACTATGAAACAGCAGTCTGCTAGTGTAATCTAATTGCAGTTGCCTGCCTGCCAGCGTGTGTGCCAGGCCCACTTGCCAACTAGTGCCACCACTCATATCTGTTGTAACAGTAGTGTAAATTTAAAAAAAAAACTTTTTGACTGTGAAACATCAGTCTGCTAGTGTAATCTAATTGCAGTTGCCTGCCTGCCAGCGTGTTTGCCAGGCCCACTTGCCAACTAGTGCCACCACTCATATCTGTTGTAAAAGTAGTGTAAATTCTTTTAAAAAAAAACTTTTTTGACTGTGAAACATCAGTCTGCTAGTGTAATCTAATTGCAGTTGCCTGCCTGCCAGCGTGTGTGCCAGGCCCACTTGCCAACTAGTGCCACCACTCATATCTGTTGTAACAGTAGTGTAATTTTTTAAAAAAACAACTTTTTTTGACTGTGAAACATCAGTCTGCTAGTGTAATCAAATTGCAGTTGCCTGCCTGCCAGCGTGTGTGCCAAGCCCACTTGCCAACTAGTGCCACCACTCATATCTGTTGTAAAAGTAGTGTAAATTTAAAAAAACAAAAAACTTTTTTGACTGTGAAACATCAGTCTGCTAGTGTAATCTAGTTGCAGTTGCCTGCCTGCCAGCGTGTGTGCCAGGCCCACTTGCCAACTAGTGCCACCACTCATATCTGTTGTAACAGTAGTGTAATTTTAAAAAAAAAAAACTTTTTTGACTGTGAAACATCAGTCTGCTAGTGTAATCTAATTGCAGTTGCCTGCCTGCCAGCGTGTGTGCCAGGCCCACTTGCCAACTAGTGGCACCACTTATATCTGTTGTAACAGTAGTGTAAATTTAAAAAAACAACACTTTTTTGACTGTGAAACATCAGTCTGCTAGTGTAATCTAATTGTAGTTGCCTGCCTGCCAGCGTGTGTGCCAGGCCCACTTGACAACTAGTGCCACCACTCATATCTGTTGTAACAGTAGTGTAAATTTAAAAAAAAAAAAACTTTTTTGACTGTGAAACATCAGTCTGCTATTTTAATCTAATTGTAGTTGCCTGCCTGCCAGCATGTGTGCCAGGCCCACTTGACAACTAGTGCCACCACTCATATCTGTTGTAACAGTAGTGTAAATTTAAAAAAAAAAAAAACTTTTTTGACTGTGAAACATCAGTCTGCTATTTTAATCTAATTGCAGTTGCCTGCCTGCCTGCCAGCGTGTGTGCCAGGCCCACTTGCCAAGTTAGTGCCACCATTCATATCTGTTGTAACAGTAGTGTAATTTTTTTAAAAAAACAACTTTTTTTGACTGTGAAACATCAGTCTGCTAGTGTAATCAAATTGCAGTTGCCTGCCTGCCAGCGTGTGTGCCAAGCCCACTTGCCAACTAGTGCCACCACTCATATCTGTTGTAAAAGTAGTGTAAATTTAAAAAAACAAAAAACTTTTTTGACTGTGAAACATCAGTCTGCTAGTGTAATCTAGTTGCAGTTGCCTGCCTGCCAGCGTGTGTGCCAGGCCCACTTGCCAACTAGTGCCACCACTCATATCTGTTGTAACAGTAGTGTAATTTTAAAAAAAAAAAACTTTTTTGACTGTGAAACATCAGTCTGCTAGTGTAATCTAATTGCAGTTGCCTGCCTGCCAGCGTGTGTGCCAGGCCCACTTGCCAACTAGTGGCACCACTCATATCTGTTGTAACAGTAGTGTAAATTTAAAAAAACAACACTTTTTTGACTGTGAAACATCAGTCTGCTAGTGTAATCTAATTGTAGTTGCCTGCCTGCCAGCGTGTGTGCCAGGCCCACTTGACAACTAGTGCCACCACTCATATCTGTTGTAACAGTAGTGTAAATTTAAAAAAAAAAAAACTTTTTTGACTGTGAAACATCAGTCTGCTATTTTAATCTAATTGCAGTTGCCTGCCTGCCTGCCAGCGTGTGTGCCAGGCCCACTTGCCAAGTTAGTGCCACCATTCATATCTGTTGTAACAGTAGTGTAATTTTTTTTAAAAAAAACTTTTTTGACTGTGAAACATCAGTCTGCTAGTGTAATCTAATTGCAGTTGCCTGCCTGCCAGCGTGTGTGCCAGGCCCACTTGCCAACTAGTGGCACCACTCATATCTGTTGTAACAGTAGTGTAAATTTAAAAAAATAACACTTTTTTGACTGTGAAACATCAGTCTGCTAGTGTAATCTAATTGCAGTTGCCTGCCTGCCAGCATGTGTGCCAGGCCCACTTGCCAAGTTAGTGCCACCACTCATATCTGTTGTAACAGTAGTGTAATTTTTAAAAAAAAAAAACTTTTTTGACTGTGAAACATCAGTCTGCTAGTGTAATCTAATTGTAGTTGCCTGCCTGCCAGCATGTGTGCCAGGCCCACTTGACAACTAGTGCCACCACTCATATCTGTTGTAACAGTAGTGTAAATTAAAAAAAAAAAAAAATTTTGACTGTGAAACATCAGTCTGCTAGTGTAATCTAATTGCAGTTGCCTGCCTGCCAGCATGTGTGCCAGGCCCACTTGACAACTAGTGCCACCACTCATATCTGTTGTAACAGTAGTGTAAATTTAAAAAAAAAAAAACTTTTTTGACTGTGAAACATCAGTCTGCTATTTTAATCTAATTGCAGTTGCCTGCCTGCCTGCCAGCGTGTGTGCCAGGCCCACTTGCCAAGTTAGTGCCACCATTCATATCTGTTGTAACAGTAGTGTAATTTTTTAAAAAAAACAACTTTTTTTGACTGTGAAACATCAGTCTGCTAGTGTAATCAAATTGCAGTTGCCTGCCTGCCAGCGTGTGTGCCAAGCCCACTTGCCAACTAGTGCCACCACTCATATCTGTTGTAAAAGTAGTGTAAATTTAAAAAAACAAAAAACTTTTTTGACTGTGAAACATCAGTCTGCTAGTGTAATCTAATTGCAGTTGCCTGCCTGCCAGCGTGTGTGCCAGGCCCACTTGCCAACTAGTGGCACCACTCATATCTGTTGTAACAGTAGTGTAAATTTAAAAAAACAACACTTTTTTGACTGTGAAACATCAGTCTGCTATTGTAATCTAATTGTAGTTGCCTGCCTGCCAGCGTGTGTGCCAGGCCCACTTGACAACTAGTGCCACCACTCATATCTGTTGTAACAGTAGTGTAAATTTAAAAAAAAAAAAACTTTTTTGACTGTGAAACATCAGTCTGCTATTTTAATCTAATTGCAGTTGCCTGCCTGCCTGCCAGCGTGTGTGCCAGGCCCACTTGCCAAGTTAGTGCCACCATTCATATCTGTTGTAACAGTAGTGTAATTTTTTTAAAAAAAAACTTTTTTGACTGTGAAACATCAGTCTGCTAGTGTAATCTAATTGCAGTTGCCTGCCTGCCAGCGTGTGTGCCAGGCCCACTTGCCAACTAGTGGCACCACTCATATCTGTTGTAACAGTAGTGTAAATTTAAAAAAATAACACTTTTTTGACTGTGAAACATCAGTCTGCTAGTGTAATCTAATTGCAGTTGCCTGCCTGCCAGCATGTGTGCCAGGCCCACTTGCCAAGTTAGTGCCACCACTCATATCTGTTGTAACAGTAGTGCAAATTTAAAAAAAAAAAACTTTTTTGACTGTGAAACATCAGTCTGCTAGTGTAATCTAATTTCAGTTGCGTGCCTGCCAGCGTGTGTGCCAGGCCCACTTGCCAACTAGTGCCACTACTCATTTCTGTTGTAACAGTAGTGTAAATTAAAAAAAAAAAAAATTTTGACTGTGAAACATCAGTCTGCTAGTGTAATCTAATTGCAGTTGCCTGCCTGCCAGCGTGTGTGCCAGGCCCACTTGCCAACTAGTGCCACCATCCATATCTGTTGTAACAGTAGTGTAATTCTTTTAAAAAAAAACTTTTTTGACTGTGAAACATCAGTCTGCTAGTGTAATCTAATTGTAGTTGCCTGCCTGCCAACGTGTGTGCCAGGCCCACTTGACAACAAGTGCCACCACTCATATCTGTTGTAACAGTAGTGTAAATTTTTAAAAAAACAACTTTTTTGACTGTGAAACATCAGTCTGCTAGTGTAATCTAATTGCAGTTGCCTGCCTGCCAGCGTGTGTGCCAGGCCCACTTGCCAACTAGTGGCACCACTCATATCTGTTGTAACAGTAGTGTAAATTTAAAAAAAAAAACACTTTTTTGACTATGAAACAGCAGTCTGCTAGTGTAATCTAATTGCAGTTGCCTGCCTGCCAGCGTGTGTGCCAGGCCCACTTGCCAACTAGTGCCACCACTCATATCTGTTGTAACAGTAGTGTAAATTTAAAAAAAAAACTTTTTGACTGTGAAACATCAGTCTGCTAGTGTAATCTAATTGCAGTTGCCTGCCTGCCAGCGTGTTTGCCAGGCCCACTTGCCAACTAGTGCCACCACTCATATCTGTTGTAAAAGTAGTGTAAATTCTTTTAAAAAAAAACTTTTTTGACTGTGAAACATCAGTCTGCTAGTGTAATCTAATTGCAGTTGCCTGCCTGCCAGCGTGTGTGCCAGGCCCACTTGCCAACTAGTGCCACCACTCATATCTGTTGTAACAGTAGTGTAATTTTTAAAAAAAAAAAACTTTTTTGACTGTGAAACATCAGTCTGCTAGTGTAATCTAATTGTAGTTGCCTGCCTGCCAGCATGTGTGCCAGGCCCACTTGACAACTAGTGCCACCACTCATATCTGTTGTAACAGTAGTGTAAATTTAAAAAAAAAAAAACTTTTTTGACTGTGAAACATCAGTCTGCTATTTTAATCTAATTGCAGTTGCCTGCCTGCCTGCCAGCGTGTGTGCCAGGCCCACTTGCCAAGTTAGTGCCACCATTCATATCTGTTGTAACAGTAGTGTAATTTTTTTAAAAAAACAACTTTTTTTGACTGTGAAACATCAGTCTGCTAGTGTAATCAAATTGCAGTTGCCTGCCTGCCAGCGTGTGTGCCAAGCCCACTTGCCAACTAGTGCCACCACTCATATCTGTTGTAAAAGTAGTGTAAATTTAAAAAAACAAAAAACTTTTTTGACTGTGAAACATCAGTCTGCTAGTGTAATCTAGTTGCAGTTGCCTGCCTGCCAGCGTGTGTGCCAGGCCCACTTGCCAACTAGTGCCACCACTCATATCTGTTGTAACAGTAGTGTAATTTTTAAAAAAAAAAACTTTTTTGACTGTGAAACATCAGTCTGCTAGTGTAATCTAATTGCAGTTGCCTGCCTGCCAGCGTGTGTGCCAGGCCCACTTGCCAACTAGTGGCACCACTCATATCTGTTGTAACAGTAGTGTAAATTTAAAAAAACAACACTTTTTTGACTGTGAAACATCAGTCTGCTAGTGTAATCTAATTGCAGTTGCCTGCCTGCCAGCATGTGTGCCAGGCCCACTTGCCAAGTTAGTGCCACCACTCATATCTGTTGTAACAGTAGTGCAAATTTAAAAAAAAAAAACTTTTTTGACTGTGAAACATCAGTCTGCTAGTGTAATCTAATTTCAGTTGCGTGCCTGCCAGCGTGTGTGCCAGGCCCACTTGCCAACTAGTGCCACTACTCATTTCTGTTGTAACAGTAGTGTAAATTAAAAAAAAAAAAAATTTTGACTGTGAAACATCAGTCTGCTAGTGTAATCTAATTGCAGTTGCCTGCCTGCCAGCGTGTGTGCCAGGCCCACTTGCCAACTAGTGCCACCATCCATATCTGTTGTAACAGTAGTGTAATTCTTTTAAAAAAAAACTTTTTTGACTGTGAAACATCAGTCTGCTAGTGTAATCTAATTGTAGTTGCCTGCCTGCCAACGTGTGTGCCAGGCCCACTTGACAACAAGTGCCACCACTCATATCTGTTGTAACAGTAGTGTAAATTTAAAAAAAAAAAACTTTTTTGACTGTGAAACATCAGTCTGCTAGTGTAATCTAATTGCAGTTGCCTGCCTGCCAGCGTGTGTGCCAGGCCCACTTGCCAACTAGTGGCACCACTCATATCTGTTGTAACAGTAGTGTAAATTTAAAAAAAAAACACTTTTTTGACTATGAAACAGCAGTCTGCTAGTGTAATCTAATTGCAGTTGCCTGCCTGCCAGCGTGTGTGCCAGGCCCACTTGCCAACTAGTGCCACCACTCATATCTGTTGTAACAGTAGTGTAAATTTAAAAAAAAAACTTTTTGACTGTGAAACATCAGTCTGCTAGTGTAATCTAATTGCAGTTGCCTGCCTGCCAGCGTGTTTGCCAGGCCCACTTGCCAACTAGTGCCACCACTCATATCTGTTGTAAAAGTAGTGTAAATTCTTTTAAAAAAAAACTTTTTTGACTGTGAAACATCAGTCTGCTAGTGTAATCTAATTGCAGTTGTCTGCCTGCCAGCGTGTGTGCCAGGCCCACTTGCCAACTAGTGCCACCACTCATATCTGTTGTAACAGTAGTGCAAATTTAAAAAAAAAAACTTTTTTGACTGTGAAACATCAGTCTGCTAGTGTAATCTAATAGCAGTTGCCTGCCTGCCAGCGTGTGTGCCAGGCCAACTTGCCAACTAGTGCCACCACTCATATCTGTTGTAACAGTAGCGCAAATTAAAAAAAAAAACGTTTTTGACTGTGAAACATCAGTCTGCTAGTGTAATCTAATTGCAGTTGCGTGCCTGCCAGCGTGTGTGCCAGGCCCACTTGCCAACTAGTGCCACCACTCATATCTGTTGTAACAGTAGTGTAAATAAAAAAAAAAATTTTTTGACTGTGAAACATCAGTCTGCTAGTGTAATCTAATTGTAGTTGCCTTCCTGCCAGCGTTTGTGCCAGGCCCACTTGACAACTAGTGCCACCACTCATATCTGTTGTAACAGTAGTGTAAATTTAAAAAAAAAAAACTTTTTTGACTGTGAAACATCAGTCTGCTAGTGTAATCTAATTGCAGTTGCCTGCCTGCCAGCGTGTGTGCCAGGCCCACTTGCCAACTAGTGGCACCACTCATATCTGTTGTAACAGTAGTGTAAATTAAAAAAAAAACACTTTTTTGACTATGAAACATCAGTCTGCTAGTGTAATCTAATTGCAGTTGCCTGCCTGCCAGCGTGTGTGCCAGGCCCACTTGCCAAGTTAGTGCCACCACTCATATCTGTTGTAACAGTAGTGCAAATTTAAAAAAAAAAAACTTTTTTGATTGTGAAACATCAGTCTGCTAGTGTAATCTAATTGCAGTTGCGTGCCTGCCAGCGTGTGTGCCAGGCCCACTTGCCAACTAGTGCCACTACTCATATCTGTTGTAACAGTAGTGTAAATAAAAAAGAAAACTTTTTTGACTGTGAAACATCAGTCTGCTAGTGTAATCTAATAGCAGTTGCCTGCCTGCCAGCGTGTGTGCCAGGTCCACTTGCCAACTAGTGCCACCACTCATATCTGTTGTAACAGTAGTGTAAATTTAAAAAAAAAAAACTTTTTTGACTGTGAAACATCAGTCTGCTAGTGTAATCTAATTGCAGTTGCCTGCCTGCCAGCGTGTGTGCCAGGCCCACTTGCCAACTAGTGCCACCACTCATATCTGTTGTAACAGTAGTGTAAATTTTGTAAAAAAATACTTTTTTGACTGTGAAACATCAGTCTGCTAGTGTAATCTAATTGCAGTTGCCTGCCTGCCAGCGTGTGTGCCAGGCCCACTTGCAAACTAGTGCCACCACTCATATCTGTTGTAACAGTAGTGTAAATTTAAAAAAAACTGTGAAACATTAGTCTGCTTTTTTGTGTCAGGCTCACAGTGTATAATGTGCCCACTTGCCAAGTGCCACCACTCATATCTTGTTAAATAGTAGTGTAAGTGTACATTTAAAAAAAAAAAAAAAACTTTTTGGATTGTGAAACATCAGTCTGCTTTTTTGTGTCAGGCTCACAGCGTATACTGTGCCCACTTGCCCAGTGCCATCACTCATATTTTGTTTAATAGTAGTGTAAGTGTACATTTTAAAAAAAATGACAGGTAGAGGCAGGCCACCCTGCAGGTGCCGTCGTGGTCGTGGTGCTGTGATTCCCTTTGGCCCTACAATAATGCCCAGTGTTCAGAGGCCAAGTACCATGAATGCGAAAAGGAGGAGGACCTAGTTGACTGGCTAACACAGGACACCCAATCTTCTACAGCTTCCGCTCGGAACCTTGACACACCATCCACCTCCAGCTTAGCTTCAGGCACCTCTCAAGTGACCACTCGCCCGCCTGCCACCACCACCAACACTAGCACCACAGCCGCTTCACTTGATCTGTCAGAGGAGTTATTGACACATCAGTTTGAAGAAATGAGTGATGCGCAACCATCATTGACAGAGAATGTAGATAACAGTGATATGTCTCAGTCAGGCAGCATTACAGACATGGACATACGGTGTGATGATGATGATGTTGTACCCGCTGCTGTTTCCTTTGTTGATTTGTCAGATACAAGTGAAGCGGTTGATGATGATGTGTCCGTGGATGTCACGTGGGTGCCCGCTAGAAGAGAAGAAGAGGAGGGGGAAAGTTCAAATGGGGAGACAGAGAGGAGGAGCAGGAGACGAGTTGGAAGCAGGGGGAGGTCATCACAAGGAGCTAGTGGCACAGTCAGACAGCATGCATTGGCACCCGGGGTCAGCCAGACAGCATGCCAATCAATGCATGCTGTTGCCACCACCAGAATGCCGTCATCGCAGAGCTCAGCAGTGTGGCATTTTTTGTGTGTGTCTGCCTCTGACAACAGCGATGCCATTTGCAACCTGTGCCAAAAGAAACTGAGTTGTGGGAAGTCCAACACCCACCTAGGTACAACTGCTTTTCAAAGGCACATGATCTCACATCACAAACGCCGATGGGATGAACACATGAGTAGAAGCAGCACACAAACTCAAAGCCGCCATCCTCCTCCTGGTCCAGCATCTTCAGCCACATCAACCACTGCTGTCCTCCTTGCCCCCTCTCAACCATCTGCCACTCCGTCTCTCTTCCGTAGCAGTTCCTGCTCATCTGCCCACAGTCAGGTGTCTGTCAAGGACATGTTTGAGCGTAAGAAGCCAATGTCCCAAAGTCACCCCCTTGCCCTGTGTCTGACAGCTGGCTTGTCTGAACTCTTAGCCCGCCAGCTTTTACCATACAAGCTGGTAGAGTCTGAGGTGTTCAAAAAATTTGTAGCTATTGGGACACCGCAGTGGAAGGTACCCGGCCGAAATTTCTTTGCACAAAAGGCAATCCCCAACCTGTACTCGATTGTGAAAAAGGAAGTAATGGCATGTGTGGCACACAGTGTTGGGGCAAGGGTCCATCTGACCACTGATAGCTGGTCTGCAAAGCATAGTCAGTGCAGGTATATCACCTACACTGTGCATTGGGTAAACCTGCTGACGGCTGCCAAGCATGGAATGCGTGGCTCTGCAGAGGAGTTGGTGACACCGCCATGACTTGCAGGCAGGCCTGCTGCCACCTCTTCTACTCCTCCTACTCCATCCTCTTCCATAACCTCCTCGGCTGAGTCCTCTTCTGCTGCTGCATCTTGCTCCACATCAACGGCACTCCCCCAGCTCCCCAGGTACTATTCCACATCCCGGATATGGCAGTGTCACGCCGTCTTGGGGTTGACTTGCCTGAAAGCAGAGAGTCACACCGGAACAGCACTCCTGTCCGCCCTGATCGCACAGGTAGATCAGTGGCTGACTCCGCACCAACTGGAGATCGGCAAAGTGGTTTCTGACAACGGAAGTAATTTGGTGGTGGCATTGAAATTGGGCAAGTTGACACATGTGCCGTGCATGGCACATGTGTGTAATCTGATCGTACAACGCTTTGTGCATAAGTACCCAGGCTTACAGGACGTCCTGAAGCAGGCCAGGAAGGTGTGTGGTTATTTCAGGCATTCCTACACGGCCATGGCGAATTTTGCAGATATCTAGCGGCGAAACAACATGCCAGTGAGGAGCTTGATTTGCGACAGCCTGACACGGAATTCAACACTCCTAATGTTTGACCGCTTGCTCCAACAAGAAAAATCCGTTAACGAGTATTTGTATGACCGGGGTGCTAGGACAGCCTCTGCGGAGCTGGGGATTTTTTTGCCATGTTACTGGACGCTCATTCGCAATGCCTGTAGGCTCATGCGTCCTTTTGAGGAGGTGACAAACCTAGTCAGTCGCACCGAAGGCACCATCAGCGACATCATACCATTTGTTTTCTTCCTGGAGCGTGACCTGCGAAGAGTGCTGGATCAGGCCGTAGATGAGCGTGAAGAGGAAGAGTTGTGGTCACCATCACCACCAGAAACAGCCTTATCAGCATCGCTTGCTGGACCAGCGGCAACGCTGGAAGAGGATTGTGAGGAAGAGGAGTCAGAGGAGGAATGTGGCTTTGAGGAGGAGGAGGACCAACCATAACAGGGATCCCAGGGTGCTCGTTGTCACCTATCTGGTACCCGTGGTGTTGTACGTGGCTGGGGGGGAAGAAGATACCTTCAGTGAGATCACTGAGGACGAGGAACGGGACATGAGTAGCTCGGCATCCAACCTTGTGCAAATGGGGTCTTTCATGCTGTCGTGCCTGTTGAGTGACCCTCATATAAAAAAGCTGAAGGAGAAGGACCTGTACTGGGTGTTCACACTACTAGACCCCTGGTATAAGCATAAAGTGCCTAAAATGTTACAAAATTCCCGCAAGTCGGAAAGGATGCAGCAGTTCCAAAATAAATTAAAAAGTATGCTTTACACAGTGTATAAGGGTAATGTCACAGCACAACGGGAATCTAACAGGGGAAGAGGTGAAAGTAATCCTCCGACTCCCACGACCACGCCGGCAAGGACAGGATGCTTTACAGACGTGTTGTTGATGGAGGACATGCAGAGCTTTTTAACTCCTATGCATCACCCACCCTCAGAGAATGACTCGACCGACAGATAGCAGACTATCTCGCCTTAACTGCAGATCTTGACACTCTGAGGAGCGATGAACCCCTTGACTACTGGGTGTGCAGGCTTGACCTGTGGCCTGAGCTATCCCAATTTGCGATATAACTTCTGGCCTGCCCCGCTTCAAGTGTCCTGTCAGAAAAGAACTTCAGTGCAGCAGTAGGTATTTTCACTGAGAAGAGAAGTCGCCTAGGTCAAAAAAGTCTGGATTACCTCACCTTTATTAAGATGAATGAGGGATGGATCCCGAAGGGATTGACATTGGGCGATACATTCAAGAAAAAAAGGCCTAATGAGATGATCTGCCTTGGGCTATAAATGGTCCACAAGCTGCTGTATGTTATCTTTGAATGCCGGATGCAGCGACTGCAACAATACCTAATTTTTCAGGCATGTGTACATGCCAAATTTTTCTGGTCTCTGGTGCTGCACTGTGTCTTCAAAAAACAAAACAAAAAAAAGGCACGTAACAGGGATTAAAGTGATAGGAATAGTACTACTTAATACACTCCTATCTGGTGGCACATTAGATTGCACGCGCAGTGCCCCAATATTTGAAGTAGGAGGACCGACCAAGCATCTTTTTCCATCTCCCGGTTCCTAAAATCCATGCCATACACACGTCCCCTGATAGGGGACACCGCAGTGGAAGGTACCCGGCCGAATTTTCTTTGCACAAAAGGCAATCCCCAACCTGTACTCGATTGTGCAAAAGGAAGTAACCTTACCATGGGTCCCAGACCGCACGTCTTGTAATTCTCTGTCTGGGAAATTATCTATCTATCAAATCTATCTATTTATCTATCAAATCTATCTATCTATCTATCTATCTATCGTATCTATCAAATGTACCTATTGCATCTATTGATCTATCTATCTAATCTATGTATCTATCTATCAAATCTATCTATCTCGTGGCCGGACTGACCATGCATCTTTTTCCATCTCCCGGTTCCTAAAATCCATGCCATATACACGTTCCCTGATAGGGGACGTAACAGGTATTAAACTGATAAGAATAGTACTACTTGACAAACCACTCATATCTGTTGGCACAGTAGATTGCACGCGGTGCTCTGACAAAATGCAGAAGGACATTTGGCAGACGGACATTTGGCAGACGGACATTTGGCCGACAGATAGAAAGCTAAAGAATGCTCCGATTTTGGCCGAGGGCAGATACGTTCCAGAGTGCTCTGTTCTAATCAGAGCCTCGGGTGCCGCAACTACCTCTGGGAACCTTACCATGGGTCCCAGACCGCACGTCTTGTAATTCTCTGTCTGGGAAATTATCTATCTATCAAATCTATCTATTGATCTATCAAATCTATCTATCTATCGTATCTATCAAATGTATATATTGCATCTATTGATCTATCTAATCTATGTATCTATCTATCAAATCTATCTATCTCGTGGCCGGACCGACCAAGCATCTTTTTCCATCTCCCGGTTCCTAAAATTCATGCCATATACACGTCCCCTGATAGGGGACGTAACAGGGATTAAACTGATAAGAATAGTACTACTTAACACACCACTCATATCTGGTGGCACAGTAGATTGCCCGTGCAGTGCCCCAAATTTGAAGTAGGAGGACCGACCAAACATCTTTTTCCATCTTCCGGTTCCTAAAATCCATGCCATAATCACGTCCCCTGATAGGGGATGTAACAGGGATTAAACTGATAAGAATAGTACTACTTAACACACCACTCATATCTGGTGGCACAGTATATTGCACGCGGTGCTCTGACAAAATGCAGAAGGACATTTGGCAGACGGACATTTGGCAGACGGACATTTGGCCGACAGGCAGAAAGCAAAAGAATGTTCCGATTTCGGCCGAGGGCAGATACGTTCCAGAGTGCTCTGTTCTATTCAGAGCCTCGGGCGCCGCAACTGCCTCTGGAAACCTTACCATGGGCCCCAGACCGCACGGCTTGTAATTCGCTGTCTGGGAAATTATCTATCTATAAAATCTATCTATAGATCTATCAAATCTATCTATCTATCTATCTATCGTATCTATCAAATGTATCTATTGCATCTATTGATCTATCTATCTAATCTATGTATCTATCTATCAAATCTATCTCGTGGCAATGGGGAGTTTGCGGTTGTGCAAATGGACTGTTTGCGGTTGTTTTCGGTGCGTTAAACGGGGAGTTTGGTCTGCCACTGTGAAGCGGGCGTAACCCTTACACTACCCGATCGATACAACATACCTGATGTTTTAAAGCACGTTATTCCAAACAATTTAGGAATGTTAGGGGATTTATGCCCTTTATGGATTAAAACCAGACTAAAAACATCAACTATGTAATTTTCCGTGGGAGTTTTGCCATGAATCCCCCTCCGGCATGCCACAGTCCAGGTGTTAGTACCCTTGAAACAACTTTTCCATCACTATTGTGGCCAGAAAGAGTCCCTGTGTGTTTTAAAATTTGCCTGCCTATTGAAGTCAATGGCGGTTCGCCCAGTTCGCCCGTTCGCTAACACTTGCGGAAGTTTGCGTCCGCCGTTAGCGAACGGTAAATTTTAAGTTTGCGACATCACTACATATAAGACCTAGAACACCTCAAATACTGTGCAAAGTGTTTTGCTTCATGGATTAGGGAATGGAGTAATAGTAGATAGGTATAGTTTGATCCATCAAAGTCTTCATGCTGCGTTTGAGATGCTCAAGGATTACAGTGATGTATTTAGGTTGGCAAAGATGTTGTCCTTTCTGGATTTATGCAGTTTTCAGTTTTCTGAAGGTCTTTTCAGTGTAATAGCTGAGATCACCTTTTGCAATGTACTGGGCCATGTACAGCTTTATAATAAGGAACATGAATAAAAACACATTTCTCTTGTTAAGTGTATTCAGTCCACGGGTCATCCATTACTTATGGGATTATATCTCCTTCCCAACAGGAAGTTGCAAGAGGATCACCCAAGCAGAGCTGCTATATAGCTCCTCCCCTCACATGTCATACCCAGTCATTCTCTTGCAACTCAACTAGATAGGTCGTTGTGAGAGGTCTGTGGTGTTTTTATACTTAGTTTATTTCTTCAATCAAAAGTTTGTTATTTTAAATGGCACTGGAGTGTGCTGTTTGTTCTCAGGCAGTATTTAGAAGAAGAATCTGCCTGTGTTTTCTATGATCTTAGCAGAAGTAACTAAGATCCACTGGCTGTTCTCGCACATTCTGAGGAGTGGGGTAACTTTCAGAAAGGGAATAGCATGCGGGGAATCCTGCAAACGAGGTATGTGCAGTAAATTATTTTTCTAAGGAATGGAATTGACTAAGAAAATACTGCTGATACCGATGTAATGTAAGTACAGCCTTAAATGCAGCAGCGACTGGTATCAGGCTGATGAATGTATGTACAATAAGTAATTTTCTAAGGAATGGAATTTGACTAAGAAAATACTGTTAATACTGAAGTATTGTATAAGCCTTAACTGCAGTAGAAGCGACTGGTAGCAGGCTTATTAATAACACTATCTATCTTTTAAAGTGTATGTTTAAAACGTTTACTGGCATGTTATTCGTTTTTTGTGAGGTACTTTGGTGATAAATCTTTTGGGGCATGAAATTTTCCACATGGCTGTTGTTTATTTCTATATAGAAACGATTAACTGAGGTTTCCTACTGTTGTAATAGGAGTGGGAGGAGCCTATTTTAGCTCTTTTTTGCGCAGTAAAAATTCAGTTTCAGTCTTCCTGCTTCTTCCTCCTTGATCCAGGACGTCTCTAGAGAGCTCAGGGGTCTTCAAAAGTCATTTTGAGGGAGGTAATCAGTCACAGCAGACCTGTGACAGTGTGTTTGACTGTGATAAAAAAACGTTAATTGTTAAATTGATTATCCGTTTTTGGGTATTAAGGGGTTAATCATCCATTTGCTAGTGGGGGCAATACTTTTCTAACTTAATACATTTACTGTGAAGATTTGGTTGCTATAACTGATTTGGTTCATTGTTATTTCAACTGTGACTTTTTTTGTGCTTCTTAAAGGCGCAGTAGCGTTTTTTTATATTGCTTGTAAATTTACTTGAAAGGTTTTTCCAAGCTTGATAGTCTCATTGCGAGTCTGTTTAAACATGTCTGACACAGATGAATCTGTTTGTTCACTATGTTTGAAGGCCAATGTGGAGCCCCACAGAAATATGTGTACTAAATGTATTGATGTCACTTTGAATAAAAGTCAATCTATATCTGTAAAGAAATTATCACCAGACAACGAGGGGGAAGTTATGCCGACTAACTCTCCTCACGTGTCAGTACCTTCGCCTCCCGCTCAGGGGGCGCGTGATATTGTGGCGCCAAGTGCATAAGAGAGGCCCATACAAATCACTTTGCAAGACATGGCTGCTGTTATGACAGAGGTATTATCTAAATTGCCTGAATTAAGAGGCAAGCGCGATAGCTCTGGGTTAAGGACAGAGTGCGCTGATGATGTGAGAGCCATGTCTGATACTGCATCACAATTTGCAGAACATGAGGACGGAGAGCTTCATTCTGTGGGTGACGGATCTGATCCAGGGAGACCGGATTCAGAGATTTCTAATTTTAAATTTAAGCTTGAGAACCTCTGTGTATTGCTAGGGGAGGTATTAGCGGCTCTGAATGATTGTAACACGGTTGCAATTCCAGAGAAAGTATGTAGGTTGGATAGATACTTTGCGGTACCGGTGTGTACTGACGTTTTTCCTATACCTAAAAGGCTTACAGAAATTATTAGCAAGGAGTGGGATAGACCCGGTGTGCCCTTTTCCCCACCTCCGATGTTTAGAAAAATGTTCCCGATAGACGCCACCACACAAGACTTATGGCAGACGGTCCCTAAGGTGGAGGGAGCAGTTTCTACTTTAGCTAAGCGTACCACTATCCCGGTGGAGGATAGTTGTGCTTTTTCGGATCCAATGGATAAAAAATTAGAAGGTTAGAAGGTTACCTTAAGAAAATGTTTGTTCAACAAGGTTCAACAATTGCATGCATTGCACCTGTCACTGCGGCTAGCACTTAAGCTAGCTAATGCATTTGTTCCGGATTCGCAATCCAGGCGCGCAGAGCGCTATGGCTTAAATCCTGGTCAGCTGACGTGACTTCTAAATCTAAATTGCTTAATATTCCTTTCAAAGGGCAGACCTTATTCGGGCCCGGCTTGAAAGAAATTATTGCTGACATTACTGGGGGTAAGGGTCATACTCTTCCTCAGGACAGGGCCAAGTCAAAGGCCAAACAGTCTAATTTTCATGCCTTTTGTAATTTCAAGGCAGGAGCAGCATCAACTTCCTCCGCTCCAAAACAGGAAGGACCTGTTGCTCGTTACAGACAGGGCTAGAAAAAAGAAAGCCTTCTTCTGCCCCTAAGACAGCATGAAGAGAGGGCCCCCTATCCGGAAACGGATCTAGTGGGGGGCAGACTATCTCTCTTCGCCCAGGCTTGGGCAAGAGATGTCCAGGATCCCTTGGCGTTGGAGATCATATCTCAGGGATATCTTCTGGACTTCAAAGCATCTCCTCCACAAGGGAGGTTTCATCTTTCAAGGTTATCAGCAAACCAAATAAAGAAAGAGGCATTTCTACGCTGTGTGCAAGACCTCTTAGTATTGGGGGTGATCCACCCAGTTCCGTGGACGGAACAAGGGCAAGGGTTTTACTCGAATCTGTTTGTGGTTCCCAAGAAAGAGGGAACCTTCAGACCAATCTTGGACCTAAAAATCTTAAACAAATTCCTAAGAGTTCCATCATTCAAAATGGAAACTATTCGAACCATCCTACCCATGATCCAAGAGGGTCAATACATGACCACGGTAGACTTAAAGGATGCCTACCTTCATATACCGATTCACAAAGATCATTATCGGTACCTAAGATTTGCCTTTCTAGACAGGCATTACCAGTTTGTAGCTCTTCCCTTCGGGTTGGCTACGGCCCTGAGAATCTTTACAAAGGTTCTGGGCTCACTTCTGGCGGTTCTAAGACCTAGATAGCGGTGGCTCCGTATCTAGACGACATCCTGATACAGGCGTCAAGCTTTCAAATGGCCAAGTCTCATACAGAGATAGTTCTGGCATTTCTGAGGTCGCATGGGTGGAAGGTGAACGTGGAAAAGAGTTCTCTATTACCACTCACAAGAGTCTCCTTCCTAGGGACTCTTATAGATTCTGTAGAGATGAAAATTTACCTGACGGAGTCCAGATTATCAAAACTTTTAAATGCTTGCAGTGTCCTTCATTCCATTCCACGCCCATCAGTGGCTCAGTGCATGGAAGTAATCGGCTTAATGGTAGCGGCAATGGACATAGTGCCATTTGCGCGCCTGCATCTCAGACCGCTGCAATTATGCATGCTAAGTCAGTGGATTGGGGATTACTCAGATTTGTCCCCTCTACTAAATCTGGATCAAGAGACCAGAGATTCTCTTCTCTGGTGGCTTTCTCGTGTCCATCTGTCCAAGGGTATGACCTTTCGCAGGCCAGATTGGATGATTGTAACAACAGATGCCAGCCTTCTAGGTTGGGGCACAGTCTGGAACTCCCTGAAGGCTCAGGGATCGTGGACTCAGGAGGAGAAACTCCTCCCAATAAATATTCTAGAGTTAAGAGCAATATTCAATGCTCTTCTAGCTTGGCCTCAGTTAGCAACACTGAGGTTCATCAGATTTCAGTCGGACAACCTCACGACTGTGGCTTACATCAACCATCAAGGGGGAACCAGGAGTTCCCTAGCGATGTTAGAAGTCTCAAAGATAATTCGCTGGGCAGAGTCTCACTCTTGCCACCTGTCAGCGATCAACATCCCAGGCATAGAGAACTGGGAGGCAGATTTTCTAAGTCGTCAGACTTTTCATCCGGGGGAGTGGGAACTCCATCCGGAGGTGTTTACTCAACTGGTCCATCGTTGGGGCAAACCAGAACTGGATCTCATGGCGTCTCACCAGAACGCCAAGCTTCCTTGTTACGGATCCAGGTCCAGGGACCCGGGAGCGGTGCTGATAGATGCTCTGACAGCCCCTTGGGTCTTCAACATGGTTTATGTGTTTCCACCATTCCCGATGCTTCCTCGACTGATTGCCAGGATCAAACAGGAAAGAGCATCGGTGATTCTGATAGCGCCTGCGTGGCCACGCAGGACCTGGTATGCAGACCTAGTGGACATGTCGTCCTGTCCACCATGGTCTCTGCCTCTGAGGCAGGACCTTCTAATTCAGGGTCCTTTCAATCATCCAAATCTAATTTCTCTGAGACTGACTGCATGGAGATGGAACGCTTGATTCTATCAAAGCGTGGCTTCTCGGAGTCGGTTATTGATACCTTAATACAGGCTCAGAAACCTGTTACCAGAAAAATTTACCATAAGATATGGCGTAAATATTTATACTGGTGCGAATCCAAGAGTTACTCATGGAGTAAGGTTAGGATTCCTAGGATATTGTCTTTTCTACAAGAGGGTTTAGAAAAGGGCTTATCTGCTAGTTCGTTAAAGGGACAGATTTCTGCTCTGTCTATTCTTCTACACAAACGTCTGGCAGAAGTTCCAGACGTTCAGGCCTTTTGTCAGGCTTTGGCTAGGATTAGGCCTGTGTTTAAGACTGTTGCTCCTCCGTGGAGTTTAAACTTAGTCCTTAAAGTTCTTCAAGGTGTTCCGTTTGAACCCCTTCATTCCATTGATATTAAGCTGTTATCTTGGAAAGTTCTGTTTTTGATGGCTATTTCCTCGGCTCGAAGAGTCTCTGAGTTATCTGCCTTACATTGTGATTCTCCTTATCTGATTTTCCTTTCAGACAAGGTAGTTCTGCGTACTAAACCTGGGTTCTTACCTAAGGTAGTTTCTAACAGGAATATCAATCAAGAGATTGTTGTTCCATCACTGTGTCCTAACCCTTCTTCAAAGAAGGAACGACTCTTGCATAATCTGGACGTAGTCCGTGCCCTGAAGTTCTATTTGCAGGCAACTAAAGATTTTCGTCAAACTTCTTCCCTGTTTGTCTTTTTCTCTGGACAGAGGAGAGGTCAAAAAGCTTTGGCTACCTCTCTCTCCTTTTAGCATAATACGCTTAGCCTATGAGACTGCTGGACAGCAGCCTCCTGAAAAAGTTACAGCTCATTCCACTAGAGATGTGGCTTCCACCTGGGCCTTTAAGAATGAGGCCTCTGTTGAACAGATTTGCAAGGCTGCAACTTGGTCTTCACTTCACACTTTTTCAAAATTTTACAAATTTGACACTTTTGCCTTCTTCGGAGGCTGTTTTGGGGAGAAAGGTTCTACAGGCAGTGGTTCCTTCCGTTTAAAGTTCCTGCCTTGTCCCTCCCATCATCCGTGTACTTTAGCTTTGGTATTGGTATCCCATAAGTAATGGATGACCCGTGGACTGAATACACTTAACAAGAGAAAACATAGTTTATGCTTACCTGATAAATTTGTTTCTCTTGTAGTGTATTCAGTCCACGGCCTGCCCTGTCTTTTAAGGCAGATCTAAATTTTTAATTCAAACTACAGTCACCACTGCACCCTATGGTTTCTCCTTTCTTGTCTTGTTTCGGTCGAATGACTGGATATGACATGTGAGGGGAGGAGCTATATAGCAGCTCTGCTTGGGTGATCCTCTTGCAACTTCCTGTTGGGAAGGAGATATAATCCCATAAGTAATGGATGACCCGTGGACTGAATACACTACAAGAGAAACAAATTTATCAGGTAAGCATAAACTATGTTTTTACAACCCTAATTCCGAAAAAGTTGGGATGATATGGAAAATGCAAAAAAAACAACAACAATAATAGTCATTTGAAAATTCAATTCACCCTGTACTATATTGAAAACACATTAATAATACATTATTTGATTTTTTACTTTGTGAATTTAATGTATTTTATAAAATATAGTAAAAAAGTTGATGAAGCAGTCTTGCTTAGAATAAAAGTTCCTTTATTAAACATCAAAGTTAAAAAAAACTTGCAGGTTCAGTGTGCAAAAAGAGGGTGAAAGTACTAAACGGTTGACATGTTTCAGCAGTGAGCCGTAATCATAACCAGACAGAGGCTATAATCAAAGGGCAGAAGTGGTATTTTGTGCTGAGTAAGTTCTCAGCCTCGAAGGCATACGAATCCCTGGATACCCTGGTTCCTCTGACGGCATACTGGAGCTGCATGATAGGAGAAGTGACAGCCCTTTCGATATCCTGATATGATGTGCTGAGAAACTGGACTTCTTAGGGGTGAGTAGGCTATAATAAGACCCGGACACCAAACTAGTGCTTGTGTAAGCTTGCTTTTCTATGGGTTCTCACACTGTTTACTGATTTCCATTGTATGTTGTGGGATATATGGTGTTTGTTGTGATATTATAATATATAATGCTTTCTTCCTAGTTTGTGCTCTGACTTGTAAATGTATATAATTGTTGCAAAGAAGCAGGGGCGGGGACAGTGTTGTTGGAGTGAGGAACCAGGAAATAAAGTGTGTAGTTAGTTGCTGTATAAATGGACTCTGTGTTAGATATATTTCTAAACCACCTGAATTTACAAACACTACATTTTGGCGACGAGGATTATGTTTGAACCCTATTGCTTTGTCTCAGCAAACAGTGAGTAACCTGCTGCAATACACACAAGAATGGCTGCATGTAATGAATACACCTTCCCTGTGTTTGATTCTGATGCAGAACTAAGCTCAGTAGGCCCAAGATGGCTAAAATGGATTCAGAGATTTGAAAATTATCTTATTGCTTTGGATGTTACTGATGCAAACAGAAAAAAGGCTTTACTGCTTCATTTAGCTGGAGAAAAAGTGTATGACATTTATGATACCTTGTCTGCAACCACTGACTCATACAATGATGTTAAAGATAAACTGACAACATATTTTCTCCCTAAAAAGAACACTCAGTATGAAATATACACATTCAGACAGGCAACACAACAGGGTGATGAACCTTTAGATGCATTTCAAACCAGGTTACGTTTACTAGCAAAGAATTGTGAGTTTTCTAATGTTGAAAATGAGATTAAAGCACAGATAATACAAAGCTGCACTTCTTCAAAACTTAGGAAATATGCACTGAGACAATCTGAACTATCTTTAAAAGATTTGCTTGATTATGTCAGAACATTAGAAATTGCTGACAGGCAAGCTGCAAGCATAGAAAATACAGGGAGTGCAGAATTATTAGGCAAGTTGTATTTTTGAGGATTAATTTTATTATTGAACAACAACCATGTTCTCAATGAACCCAAAAAACTCATTAATATCAAAGCTGAATAGTTTTGGAAGTAGTTTTTAGTTTGTTTTTAGTTATAGCTATTTTAGGGGGATATCTGTGTGTGCAGGTGACTATTACTGTGCATAATTATTAGGCAACTTAACAAAAAACAAATATATACCCATTTCAATTATTTATTTTTACCAGTGAAACCAATATAACATCTCAACATTCACAAATATACATTTCTGACATTCAAAAACAAAACAAAAACAAATCAGTGACCAATATAGCCACCTTTCTTTGCAAGGACACTCAAAAGCCTGCCATCCATGGATTCTGTCAGTGTTTTGATCTGTTCACCATCAACATTGCGTGCAGCAGCAACCACAGCCTCCCAGACACTGTTCAGAGAGGTGTACTGTTTTCCCTCCTTGTAAATCTCACATTTGATGATGGACCACAGGTTCTCAATGGGGTGCAGATCAGGTGAACAAGGAGGCCATGTCATTAGATTTTCTTCTTTTATACCCTTTCTTGCCAGCCACGCTGTGGAGTACTTGGACGCGTGTGATGGAGCATTGTCCTGCATGAAAATCATGTTTTTCTGGAAGGATGCAGACTTCTTCCTGTACCACTGCTTGAAGGTGTCTTCCAGAAACTGGCAGTAGGACTGGGAGTTGAGCTTGACTCCATCCTCAACCCGAAAAGGCCCCACAAGCTCATCTTTGATGATACCAGCCCAAACCAGTACTCCACCTCCACCTTGCTGGCGTCTGAGTCGGACTGGAGCTCTCTGCCCTTTACCAATCCAGCCACGGGCCCATCCATCTGGCCCATCAAGACTCACTCTCATTTCATCAGTCCATAAAACCTTAGAAAAATCAGTTTTGAGATATTTCTTGGCCCAGTCTTGACGTTTCAGCTTGTGTGTCTTGTTCAGTGGTGGTCGTCTTTCAGCCTTTCTTACCTTGGCCATGTCTCTGAGTATTGCACACCTTGTGCTTTTGGGCACTCCAGTGATGTTGCAGCTCTGAAATATGGCAAAACTGGTGGCAAGTGGCATCTTGGCAGCTGCACGCTTGACTTTTATCAGTTCATGGGCAGTTATTTTGCGCCTTGGTTTTTCCACACACTTCTTGCGACCCTGTTGACTATTTTGAATGAAACGCTTGATTGTTCGATGATCACGCTTCAGAAGCTTTGCAATTTTAAGAGTGCTGCATCCTTCTGCAAGATATCTCACTATTTTTGACTTTTCTGAGCCTGTCAAGTCCTTCTTTTGACTCATTTTGCCAAAGAAAAGGAAGTTGCCTAATAATTATGCACACCTGATATAGGGTGTTGATGTCATTAGACCACACCCCTTCTCATTACAGAGATGCACATCACCTAATATGCTTAATTGGTAGTAGGCTTTCGAGCCTATACAGCTTAGAGTAAGACAACATGCATAAAGAGGATGATGTGGTCAAAATACTCATTTGCCTAATAATTCTGCACTCCCTGTAGATCTACTGAAGATTAGTTTATTACAAATAGAGTTCAAAAAGACAGTTCAACAGTACAGCCCAAAAGAAAGAAAGAGACCTCATGTGTGTTATGCAGGAACTGTGGGGGTTTCTATCCACATAATGGGACTTGTCCTGCAAGGAATAAGCAATGCAGGGCATGTGGGAAATTTAATCACTTTGCAAAGCAATGTAGAACAAAACTGTATCAAATACCTCAATCACATACTGAGCCACATACATCAGAACAGTGGAAAGTAAATCTAGTCAGATCTCCTGATCAAAAAGGACAATATTCAAACAATGATGACAAATATGTATTTGTAGTAAACAACATGTGTAACCTAACTCAGTCACAAGTTGATGTACTCATTAATGACACTAAAATCACTGCATTGTTTGATTCAGGATCTGCTGTCAATTTAGTGGGTGAACAAACATTTCACATGTTAAAACCACAACCACAATTATTACAGAGTAAAATAAATATATATGCATATGGATCAACTAAACCCCTTAATGTCATTGGTAAATTTACAGCCACATGTGCATTTAAACACAACAAAACAGCAACTATGTTTTATGTTGTAAAGGGTCAAAATTCTTCTCTTCTGAGTTTTGAAACTTCATCCAGTTTGGGACTTATAAAGCTTATGAATGCAATTTCACCTAGAAAGGACACAGGATCTGTAGCAGATCGGTTAGTACAGCAGTATTCCCATTTGTTTAATGGCATTGGTAAATTGAAAGATTTTCAAGTACAGCTGCATATTAATCCACATATAAAACCTGTAATACAACCACATAGAAGAATTCCATTTCATCTAAGGCACAAGGTTGATGCTGAACTCAGGAACCTTGAAACACAAGGAATCATCGAAAGAGTGCAGGGGCCAACTCCATGGGTCTCCCCAATAGTATCAATGCCAAAACCCAAAGACCCAAATAGTGTAAGAATTTGCATAGACATGAGGCAAGCCAACACTGCCATTATCAGGGAGCGCCACGTTACTCCAACATTAGATGATATAATTCATGGGGGCCTAGTTATCAAGCCGTCAACCTCAAATATGCTGGAATTCCGCAGTGTATTTGTGGCGAGGCTGATTCGCCTTAGTTATCAAAGGCTTCAGACCAGCAAAAGTAGAATTTTGTGACGTAAACTTCGATCCGCCGGACTCCGTCCGACACAGATCGAAAGAGTGCAGGGGCCAACTCCATGGGTCTCCCCAATAGTATCAATGCCAAAACCCAAAGACCCAAATAGTGTAAGAATTTGCATAGACATGAGGCAAGCCAACACTGCCATTATCAGGGAGCGCCACGTTACTCCAACATTAGATGATATAATTCATGGGGGCCTATTTATCAAGCCGTCAACCTCAAATACGCTGGAATTCCGCAGCGTATTTGTGGCGAGGCTGATTCGCCTTAGTTATCAAAGGCTTCAGACCAGCAAAAGTAGAATTTTGTGACGTAAACTTCGATCCGCCGGACTCCGTCCGACACAGATCGATTCTTACGTCACTCCAGATGTTCCGCACACAAGTGCGGCACAATCTGACTACTTTTGCTAGTTATAAAAAAACTAGCAGGTACGCTCGGCACTTTTACGGCCCAGCGTACCTGGTTTTCAATCCGCCAGCCTGGAGGCGGCGGATCCCATAGGAATCAATGGGAGTCTGACCATAGCGAAAGTACAAGTTCGCTGCTGCCAGACATCCCATTGATTTCTATGGGAGCTGTTTACACCTAACACCCTAACACGTACCCCGAGTCTAAACACCACTAATATGCCCCCCTACACCGCCGCAACTAAATAAAGTTATTACCCCCTAAACTGCCGCTCCCGGAGCCCACCACAAGCTACTCTATCCCTATTAACCCCTAAACCGCCGCTCCCGGAGCCCACCGCAACTATAATAAATGTCTTAACCCCTAAACTGCCACTCCCGGAGCCCACCGCCACCTACATTATACCTATTAACCCCTATCCTGCCCCCCCTATACCGCCGCCCTCTGTAATAAAGCTATTAACCCCTATCCTGCCGATCCCGCACCTCGCCGCAAATAAATAAATAGTTTAACCCCTAAACCGCCGCTCCCTGAACCCGCCGCAACCTATCTTAAATTTATTAACCCCTATCCTGCCCCCCACTACACCGCCGCCACTGTAATAAAATTATTAACCCCTAAACCTAAGTCTAACACTAACCCTAACACCGCCCTAACTTAAATATTAATTAAATACATCTAAATAATATTTATATTATTAACTAAGTTAATCCTATTTAAAACTAAATACTTACCTATAAAATAAACCCTAATATAGCTACAATATAATTAATAATTACATTGTAGCTATTTTAAGATTTATATTTATTTTACAGGTAACTTTGTATTTATTTTAGCTAGTTAGAATAGTTATTAAATAGTTATTAACTATTTAATAACTACCTAGCTAAAAGAAATACAAAATTACCTGTAAAATAAATCCTAACCTAAGTTACAATTAAACCTAACACTACACTATCATTAAATTAATTAATTAAACTACCTACAAATAACTACAATTAAATACAATTACATAAACTAACTAAAGTACAAAAAATAAAAAAAGCTAAGTTACAAAAAAAAAAAAAAAAAAGTTACAAACATTTAAAAACATATTACAACAATTTTAAGCTACTTACACCTACAGGGAGTGCAGAATTATTAGGCAAGTTGTATTTTTGAGGATTAATTTTATTATTGAACAACAACCATGTTCTCAATGAACCCAAAAAACTCATTAATATCAAAGCTGAATAGTTTTGGAAGTAGTTTTTAGTTTGTTTTTAGTTATAGCTATTTTAGGGGGATATCTGTGTGTGCAGGTGACTATTACTGTGCATAATTATTAGGCAACTTAACAAAAAACAAATATATACCCATTTCAATTATTTATTTTTACCAGTGAAACCAATATAACATCTCAACATTCACAAATATACATTTCTGACATTCAAAAACAAAACAAAAACAAATCAGTGACCAATATAGCCACCTTTCTTTGCAAGGACACTCAAAAGCCTGCCATCCATGGATTCTGTCAGTGTTTTGATCTGTTCACCATCAACATTGCGTGCAGCAGCAACCACAGCCTCCCAGACACTGTTCAGAGAGGTGTACGGTTTTCCCTCCTTGTAAATCTCACATTTGATGATGGACCACAGGTTCTCAATGGGGTTCAGATCAGGTGAACAAGGAGGCCATGTCATTAGATTTTCTTCTTTTATACCCTTTCTTGCCAGCCACGCTGTGGAGTACTTGGACGCGTGTGATGGAGCATTGTCCTGCATGAAAATCATGTTTTTCTTGAAGGATGCAGACTTCTTCCTGTACCACTGCTTGAAGAAGGTGTCTTCCAGAAACTGGCAGTAGGACTGGGAGTTGAGCTTGACTCCATTCTCAACCTGAAAAGGCCCCACAAGCTCATCTTTGATGATACCAGCCCAAACCAGTACTCCACCTCCACCTTGCTGGCGTCTGAGTCGGACTGGAGCTCTCTGCCCTTTACCAATCCAGCCACGAGCCCATCCATCTGGCCCATCAAGACTCACTCTCATTTCATCAGTCCATAAAACCTTAGAAAAATCAGTCTTGAGATATTTCTTGGCCCAGTCTTGACGTTTCAGCTTGTGTGTCTTGTTCAGTGGTGGTCGTCTTTCAGCCTTTCTTACCTTGGCCATGTCTCTGAGTATTGCACACCTTGTGCTTTTGGGCACTCCAGTGATGTTGCAGCTCTGAAATATGGCAAAACTGGTGGCAAGTGGCATCTTGGCAGCTGCACGCTTGACTTTTCTCAGTTCATGGGCAGTTATTTTGCACCTTGGTTTTTCCACACGCTTCTTGCGACCCTGTTGAATATTTTGAATGAAACGCTTGATTGTTCGATGATCACGCTTCAGAAGCTTTGCAATTTTAAGAGTGCTGCATCCCTCTGCAAGATATCTCACTATTTTTGACTTTTCTGAGCCTGTCAAGTCCTTCTTTTGACCCATTTTGCCAAAGGAAAGGAAGTTGCCTAATAATTATGCACACCTGATATAGGGTGTTGATGTTATTAGACCACACCCCTTCTCATTACAGAGATGCACATCACCTAATATGCTTAATTGGTAGTAGGCTTTCGAGCCTATACAGCTTGGAGTAAGACAACATGCATAAAGAGGATGATGTGGTCAAAATACTCATTTGCCTAATAATTCTGCACTCCCTGTAATCTAAGCCCCCTAATAAAATAACAAACCCCCCCAAAATAAAAAAATGCCCTACCCTATTCTACATTAAAAAAGTTCAAAGCTCTTTTACCTTACCAGCCATTAAAAGGGCCTTTTGTGGGGGCATGCCCCAAAGTTCAGCTCTTTTGCCTGTAAAAGAAAAATACAACCCCCCCAACATTAAAACCCACCACCCACATACCCCTAATCTAACCCAAACCCCCCCTTAAAATAACCTAACACTAATCCCCTGAAGATCATCCTACCTTTAGTTGTCTTCACTCAGCCGAGCCACCGATGGAACTGAAGAGGACATCCGGACCGGCAGAAGTTATCCTCCAAGGGGCGCTGAAGAAATCTTCCATCCGATGAAGTGATCCTCCAAGCGGCACTGAAGAAATCTTCCATCCGGGCGAGGTCATCTTCCAAGAGGTGCTGAAGAAGTCTTCTATCCGGGTGAGGTCATCGTCGAAGCCGGGTCTTGAATCTTCATCCCGCCAACGCGGAATATTCTCCTTTCCCGACGAACTACAGACGAATGAAGGCTCCTTTAAGGGACGTCATCCAAGATGGCGTCCCTTCAATTCCGATTGGCTGATAGGATTCTATCAGCCAATCGGAATTAAGGTAGGAAAAATCTGATTGGCTGATGGAATCAGCCAATCAGATTCAAGTTCAATCCGATTGGCTGATCCAATCAGCCAATCAGATTGAGCTCACATTCTATTGGCTGATCGGAACAGCCAATAGAATGCGAGCTCAATCTGATTGGCTGATTGGATCAGCCAATCGGATTAAACTTGAATCTGATTGGCTGATTCCATCAGCCAATCAGATTTTTCCTACCTTAATTCCGATTGGCTGATAGAATCCTATCAGCCAATCGGAATTGAAGGGACGCCATCTTGGATGACGTCCCTTAAAGGAGCCTTCATTCGTCGGTAGTTCATCGGGAAAGGAGGATGTTCCACGTCGGTGGGATGAAGATTCAAGACTCGGCTTCGACGATGACCTCGCCCGGATAGAAGACTTCTTCAGCGCCTCTTGGAAGATGACCTCGCCCGGATGGAAGATTTCTTCAGCGCCGCTTGGAGGATCACTTCATTGGATGGAAGATTTCTTCAGCGCCCCTTGGAGGATAAATTCTGCCGGTCCGGATGTCCTCTTCAGTTCCATCGGTGGCTCGGCTGAGTGAAGACAACTAAAGGTAGGATGATCTTCAGGGGATTAGTGTTAGGTTATTTTAAGGGGGGTTTGGGTTAGATTAGGGGTATGTGGGTGGTGGGTTTTAATGTTGGGGGGGGTTGTATTTTTCTTTTACAGGCAAAAGAGCTGAACTTTGGGGCATGCCCCCACAAAAGGCCATTTTAAGGGCTGGTAAGGTAAAAGAGCTTTGAACTTTTTTAATGTAGAATAGGGTAGGGCATTTTTTTTATTTTGGGGGGGTTTGTTATTTTATTAGGGGGCTTAGATTAGGTGTAAGTAGCTTAAAATTGTTGTAATATGTTTTTAAATGTTTGTAACTTTTTTTTTGTAACTTAGCTTTTTTTATTTTTTGTACTTTAGTTAGTTTATGTAATTGTATTTAATTGTAGTTATTTGTAGGTAGTTTAATTAATTAATTTAATGATAGTGTAGTGTTAGGTTTAATTGTAACTTAGGTTAGGATTTATTTTACAGCTAATTTTGTATTTCTTTTAGCTAGGTAGTTATTAAATAGTTAATAACTGTTTAATAACTATTCTAACTAGCTAAAATAAATACAAAGTTACCTGTAAAATAAATATAAATCCTAAAATAGCTACAATGTAATTATTAATTATATTGTAGCTATATTAGGGTTTATTTTACAGGTAAGTATTTAGTTTTAAATAGGAATAATTTATTAAAGTATAGTATAGTGTTAGGTGTAATTGTAACTTAGGTTAGGATTTATTTTACAGGTAAATTTCTCTTCATTTTAAGTAGGTAGCTATTAAATACTTAATAACTATTTAATAGCTATTGTACCTAGTTAAAATAAATTGAAAGGTACCTGTAAAATAAAAATAAATCCTAAGATAGCTACAATATAATTATTATTTATATTGCAGCTATATTAGGGTTTATTTTATAGGTAAGTATTTAGTTTTAAATAGGATTAACTTAGTTAATAATATAAATATTATTTAGATGTATTTAATTAATATTTAAGTTAGGGGGGTGTTAGGGTTAGTGTTAGACTTAGGTTTAGGGGTTAATAATTTTATTACAGTGGCGGCGGTGTAGTGGGGGGCAGGATAGGGGTTAATAAATTTAATATAGGTTGCGGCGGGTTCAGGGAGCGGCGGTTTAGGGGTTAAACAATTTTTTTTTTTGGGGCGAGGTGCGGGATCAGCAGGATAGGGGTTAATAACTTTATTACAGAGGGCGGCGGTATAGGGGGGGCAGGATAGGGGTTACTAGGTATAATGTAGGTGGCAGCGGTGTCCGGGAGCAGCGGTTTAGGGGTTAATACATTTATAAGACTTGCGGCGGGGTCTAGGAGTGGCGGTTTAGGGGTTAATACATTTTTAATAGTTGCGGCAGGGTCTAGGAGCGGCGGTTTAGGGGTTAGTAACTTTATTTCGTTGCGGGGGGCTCCGGGGGCGCCGGTATAGGGGTTAGAACAGTGTAGTTTAGTGTGAGTGCTTAGTGACAGGCTAGCAAGAAAGCTGTCAAACAGCCGAAGAGCAGCGAGATCGGATGAGTGATAACTCTCACAGTCCGCTGCTCATCGCCTCGCGGCTTTTTGACAGCTTTTTTTTATAACTTAGGCGTATTTTTACAGGTCCGCGGCGGCGAAGGTAGGCGAGCTTAGGCGGGCGTATTGGGCCGGCGAAGTCAGAAAAGTTGACGGCTTGATAACTACCCCCCATGATCTCAACCAGGCAAAAGTTTTCTCCAAAGTTGATTTAAAATCAGGCTATCATCAACTGGAATTGGATCCAACAAGTAAATATATAACTACATTCTCAACACACACAGGATTGTGGAGATACAAGCGCCTAAGTTTTGGTGTTTCTTCTGCTGCTGAAGTATTTCAAAATGCAATACAGCAAACATTATCTGGAATTCCAGGAGTTAAAAACTTCAGCGATGATATCATTGTGTTTGGAGCTACTCAAGAGGACCATGATAAAAATCTCACAGCAATTTTTGAGCGACTTCATGAGAAAAGACTTACCTTAAATTGTAGTAAGTGTAAATTTAACAAAACTAAACTAGAATTTTATGGATTTGTTTTTTCAGCTGAAGGCATATCAGCAGACCCAAAGAAAGTGGAAGCAATTCAGAATGTAAATCCTCCAATAGACGCCAGTGAAGTCAGAAGTTTCCTAGGGATGGTAAACTACTGTTCTCGATTTATCCCTAATTTCTCTACTATTGCCACACCTTTAAGAGAGTTAACAAAGAAAAGTGTGCCATGGCGTTGGACGACTGAAACTGAACAACAAGCTTTTCAACAACTGAAACAGAGTTTGACCAGTGACAAGACAATGTCCTATTTTAACCCTCAACGGCAAACTATTCTTTTAGTAGATGCCAGCCCTGTTGGTTTAGGTGCTATTCTGGCGCAGAGAGACAAAGGCAAGCATTATATAATTGCTTATGGTAGCCGTTCTTTAAATGATGTGGAAAAATGTTATTCTCAAACAGAACGTGAAGCTCTGGCAATAGTTTGGAGTTGTTAATACTTTCATTTATATTTATATGGTTGTCCATTCACACTGATCACAGATCATAAGCCTTTACAGTTGATCTGGAATAATCCAAAATCCAAACCGCCCGCTAGAATAGAAAGATGGGGTTTAAGACTACAACCATATAATTTTACTGTGGTTTACAAATCTGGAAAAGAGAACCCAGCAGACTATATGTCTCGACATCCTATATCAACAGATTCATTCACAAGTTCACCAAGTTCCATGGATGCAGAGGAATATATCAATTTTGTTACTAATCATGCTATACCTAAAGCATTGAGTTTAGAAGAAATACAACAAGCAACATTAGCTGATCCTATACTGTAAAAACTTGCTGTATTAGTTCGGAATTGAAAATGGTACACAGCTGATTCTGACAAAATACATGGAAAAGAGTTGAAGTCATTTGCAAGATTTAGCAAAGAACTCTCAGTGAATAATGACAACAGTATTATCTTGCGAGGTAATCGACTAGTCATTCCGACATGTTTACAACAGCAAGTATTATCCTTAGCACATGAAGGTCACCAAGGAATAGTTAAAATGAAAAGTATATTGCGAGAAAAAGTGTGGTTTCCATCAATAGATCAACAAGCAGAAAAGTTGGTGTGAAATTGTATTGTGTGTCAAGCCACAACTCCAGGAGCTCACAAAGAACCTTTAAAAATGTCTGCATTGCCTGAAGCACCATGGTGTAATGTGAGTATAGATTTTTATGGTCCATTACCTACTAGAGATTATTTGATGGTGGTTATAGACGAATATTCAAGATACCCGGTAGTAGAAGTTATCAGCTCAACATCTTCAGTCACTGTTATTCCGGTTTTAGACAAAGTTTTCTCTTTATTGGGAATTCCTAAAATTGTTAAAACAGATAACGGTCCCCCATTAAACAGTACTCATTTTAATAAATTTACTTCATATCTTGGATTTAAACATAGGCGCATTACTCCTTTGTGGCTACAAGCTAATGCAGAAGCTGAAAGATTCATTCGTTCTATGGGGAAATTTCTAAGGGCAACTACAGCGCAAGGTAGACCATGGAAACAAAATTTATACTCTTTTCTGAGAGACTATCGATCAACTCCCCATTGTACTACTGGCAGATCACCTGCAGAGCTGTTATTCAATCGCAAACTTCGGATCAAAATTCCGGATATAAATGATTTGCTAACAGAGACACTCAACAAGGACTTAATACAAAAAGACAGTCATGCCAAAGCCAAGATGAAAGCTTATGCTGATAAATATTATCATACCAAATCTGCTCTTTTTGCTGTTGGAGACAGAGTCCTGTGTAGGCAAGATAGACGACACAAGTTGGATACTTTATATGATGTCATCCCATATACAGTTACAAGAATTCAAGGATCAATGATCACTGCAGTAAGAAATGGACATAAAATTACTCGGAATTCTTCTTTTTTCAAGAAACTACACAAAGAACAGGACACTGAAGTATCTGATGCAGAAGATGATGATTCTGATATACCCAAATTATTTCAAGAACATGATGATAATATGAATAACTCAGAGAGCAGTGAGGGGGAAGAAAACATAGCATATGATCAGTCCTTAGATACTAATCGAAAATACCCTCTCAGAGAAAACCGAAGACCTCCTGAATACCTTAAAAACTATGAAAAATAATGTGTTTTCATGTAATGTATTATGTCATCATGCAACTCTTTTATGTGAAATATAGTTGGTCTTATTTCTAGATATTAAGCATAGTATATATAAAGTTATATTTATGTTTAGTTTAATTGTTATGTTTCTAATCTAAAGTAAGGGAGAGATATGGTGTTTGTTGTGATATTATAATATATAATGCTTTCTTCCTAGTTTGTGCTCTGACTTGTAAATGTATATAATTGTTGCAAAGAAGCAGGGGCGGGGACAGTGTTGTTGGAGTGAGGAACCAGGAAATAAAGTGTCTAGTTAGTTGCTGTATAAATGGACTCTGTGTTAGATATATTTCTAAACCACCTGAATTTACAAACACTACAGGATACTTCATCTCTCCTTTCCTTTTATAAAATATACACTCATTTCAAATATGATGACTGTAACATGTTCCAGGGACAGGGGCAATTTAGGACTAATAGCTATGTGACAAGTTGAAATAAGAAGGTGATGTGAAACAGGTTAGGCAATCATGTAATCATAGTATATTAGGAGCCTCCAAAAAAGACCTAGTCCTTCAAGAGCAAGGATGGGTCAAGGCTCGCCAAACTGCCAATAGATGGATCAGTGAATAATCCAACACTTTGAGAACAACATTCCCCAAAGACAAATTGGTAGGATTTTAGGCATTTCACCTTCTACAGTGCACAATATAATTAAAATATTCCAGGAATCCGGTCAAATCTATCCGCTAGATTTAGAGTTCTGCGGCCAAAGGGATGCGTTAGCTACGCATGCTTTTTTTCTCCCGCACCTTTTAAATACCGCTGGTATTTAGAGTTCACAGAAGGGCTGCGTTAGGCTCCAAAAAGGAAGCGTACAGGCATATTTACCTCCACTGCAATTCTAAATACCAGCGGTGCTTACGGACGTGGCCAGCTTCAAAAACGTGCTTGTGCACGATTCCCCTATAGGAAACAATGGGGCAGTTTGAGCTGAAAAATGCAGCGTTCAGCTCCTAACGCAGCCCCATTGTTTCCTATGGGGAAACACTCCCTAAGTCTGCACCTAACACCCTAACATGTACCCCGAGTCTAAACACCCCTAACCTTACACCCTAACCTAACACCCCGCTATCGCTGACCCCTGCATAATTTTTTTAACCCCTAATCTGCCGCTCCGTACACCGCCGCCACCTACGTTATTCCTATGTACCCCTAATTTGCTGCCCCTAACACCGCCGACCCCTATATTATATTTATTAACCCCTAATCTGCTGTCCCCAACGTTGCCGCCACCTACCTACAATTATTAACCCCTAATCTGCCGACCGGACCTCACCGCTACTCTAATAAATGTATTAACCCCTAATCCGCCTCACTCCCGCCTCAATAACCCTATAATAAATAGTATTAACCCCTAATCTGCCCTCCCTAACATCACCGACACCTAACTTCAAGTATTAACCCCTAATCTGCCAACCGGACCTCGCCGCTACTCTATTAAATTTATTAACCCCTAAAGCTAAGTCTAACTCTAACACTAACACCCCCCTAAGTTAAATATAATTTTTATCTAACGAAATAAATTAAACTCTTATTAAATAAATTATTCCTATTTAAAGCTAAATACTTACCTGTAAAATAAACCCTAATATAGCTACAATATAAATTATAATTATATTGTAGCTATTTTAGGATTAATATTTATTTTACAGGCAACTTTGTATTTATTTTAACCAGGTACAATAGCTATTAAATAGTTAATAACTATTTAATAGCTACCTAGTTAAAATAATTACAAAATTACCTGTAAAACAGTGGCGTCACTAGGGTTGGTGTCACCCGGTGCGGTAAGTTATGGTGTCACCCCCCCCCCAGTAAGCAGACACACACAAAAACACAGGCACACATACATACAAACACTCAGACACACTTAAAAACACACTCAGATGCACACACAAACACTCGGAAACACACTCAGACACACACACACAAAAACACTGAGACACACACACAAAAACTCAGACACGCACACACAAAAACTCAGACACACACACATACAAAATATGTAAACTGCACTGCATTAATTATCAAGCTCATGCCTAGAGCTGCTCCCTGGCTCAGCAGAGCATCAAATGAAAGATAAACAGATAACTCTAAAATAAATCACTGAAGAAAAGGTTTAGGTGCGCAAACTAAAATTCTGCTCTCTGACTCCGGACCGCGTGCCTACCGCTTCTTATGGCCAATCATCTCTGCACTCTGCCCACCCCCAGACCCCCGCCCACCCTCCCCTCCTACCTCTTCAGTGTGTACTTAGTGTACAGTAACTGTACCGGTGTAGTGGGCATCATACATGACTCCACTTTAAAGACAGTGTCAGACAGTCATGCGGTTAGGTGCCAGGCATCCCCCTCACGATTTCCCAGTTCCCGCTTAGAGAGACAGCACAGCAGTGAGTGACTCCCCTGCTCCACACGTCACTGAGCAGTGAGCACAGATAGGCAGGCAGGTTTAGGCTAGCAGCACAACTTCGCAAGCCCCATGGCACGCCGACAACATTGATAGTGAAATTGGGCAGGGGAGGGGCAAAGTACAAACAAGCAAAAGCAGCCAGGAAAACGAATTGTTGAAATTGCAGCGCTGGCTCAAGGGGCAAAACAATTAAGTGTCTACAACTTCCAGAGTCCCACTAATGTTCACAAATACCAGCCCCTCTAATAAAAAAATCTATTCATCTCAACATTGTATTTCTTTGAATTTCAATAAAATTAAAAAAAAAAAAAAAGAATTTTTTTTTTTTTTTTTTTGGTGTCACCCCCTGGAGGGTGTCACCCAGGTGCGGCCCGCACCCCCTAGTGACGCCACTGCTGTAAAATAAATCCTAACCTAAGTTACAATTAAACCTAACACTACACTATCATTAAATTAATTAAATAAAATACCTACAATTATCTACAATTAAATAAACTAACTAAAGTACAAAAAAATAAAAAAAGAACTAAGTTACAAAAAATAAAAAAATAATTTACAAACATTAGAAAAAGATTACAACAATTTTAAGCTAATTACACCTACTCTAAGCCCCATAATAAAATAACAAAGCCCCCCAAAATAAAAAAATGCCATACCCTATTCTAAAATAAAAATAGAAAAGCTCTTTTACCTTACCAGCCCTTAAAAGGGCCTTTTGCGGGGCATGCCCCAAAGAATTCAGCTCTTTTGCCTGTAAAAAAAACCATACAATACCCCCCCAACATTACAACCCACCACCCACATACCCCTAATCTAACCCAAACCCCCCTTAAATAAACCTAATACAAAGCCCCTGAAGATCTCCCTACCTTGAGTTGTCTTCACCCAACTGGGCCCCGATGGACCAGAAGAAGACATCCGGAGCGGCAGAAGTCTTCATCCTATCCGGGCAGAAGAGGACATCCGGACCGGTAGACATCTTCATCCAAGCGGCATCTTCTATCTTCATCCATCCGGAGCGGAGCCATCTTCTTCCAGCCGACGCAGATCCATCCTCTTCTACCGATGCCTACTCGCCGAATGAGGGTTCCTTTAAATGAAGTCATCCAAGATGGCGTCCCTCAAATTCAGTTTGGCTGATAGGATTCTATCAGCCAATCGGAATTAAGGTAGGAAAAATCTGATTGGCTGATGGAATCAGCCAATCAGATTCAAGTTCCATCCGATTGGCTGATCCAATCAGCCAATCAGATTGAGCTTGCATTCTATTGGCTGATCGGAACAGCCAATAGAATGCAAGCTCAATCTGATTGGCTGATTCTATCAGCCAATCAGAATTTTCCTACCTTAATTCCGATTGGCTGATAGAATCCTATCAGCCAATCAGAATTCGAGGGACGCCATCTAGGATGACGTCATTTAAAGGAACCATCATTCGGCGAGTAGGCGTCGGTAGAAGAGGATGGATCTGCGTCGGCTGGAAGAAGATGGTTCTGCTCCGCTCCGGATGGATGAAGATAGAAGATGCCGCTTGGATGAAGATGTCTACCGGTCCGGATGTCCTCTTCTGCCTGGATAGGATGAAGACTTCTGCCGCTCCGGATGTCTTCTTTTGGTCCATCGGTGCCCGGTTGGGTGAAGACGACTCAAGGTAGGGAGATCTTCAGGGGCTTAGTGTTAGGTTTATTTAAGGGGGGTTTGGGTTAGATTAGGGGTATGTGGGTGGTGGGTTGTAATGTTGGGGGGGTATTGTATGGTTTTTTTTTACAGGCAAAAGAACTGAATTCTTTGGGGCATGCCCCGCAAAAGGCCCTTTTAAGGGCTGGTAAGGTAATAGAGCTTTTCTATTTTTATTTTAGAATAGGGTAGGGCATTTTTTTATTTTGGGGGGCTTTGTTATTTTATTAGGGGGCTTAGAGTAGGTGTAATTAGCTTAAAATTGATGTAATCTTTTTCTAATGTTTGTAAATTATTTTTTTATTTTTTGCAACTTAGTTCTTTTTTTATTTTTTGTACTTTAGTTAGTTTATTTAATTGTATTTATTTGTAGGTATTTTATGTAATTAATTTATTGATAGTGTAGTGTTAGGTTTAATTGTAACTTAGGTTAGGATTTCTTTTACAGGTAATTTTGTAATTATTTTAACTAGGTAGCTATTAAATAGTAAATAATTATTTAATAGCTATTGTACCTGGTTAAAATAAATACAAAGTTGCCTGTAAAATAAATATTAATCCTAAAATAGCTACAATATAATTATAATTTATATTGTAGCTATATTAGGGTTTATTTTATAGGTAAGTATTTAGCTTTAAATAGGAATAATTTATTTAATAAGAGTTAATTTATTTTGTTAGATAAAAATTATATTTAACTTAGGGGGGTGTTAGTGTTAGGGTTAGACTTAGCTTTAGGGGTTAATACATTTATTAGTAGTAGCGGCGAGGTCCGGTCGGCAGATTAGGGGTTAATACTTGAAGTCAGGTGTCGGTGATGTTAGGGAGGGTAGATTAGGGGTTAATACTATTTATTATAGGGTTATTGAGGCGGGAGTGAGGCGGATTAGGGGTTAATAACGTTATTATAGTAGCGGTGAGGTCCGGTCAGCAGATTAGGGGTTAATAATTGTAGGTAAGGTGGCGGCAACGTTGGGGGGGGCAGATTAGGGGTTAATAAATATAATATAGGGGTCGGCGGTGTTAGGGGAAGCAGATTAGGGGTACATAGGGATAACGTAGGTTGCAGCAGTGTGCGGTCGGCAGATTAGGGGTTAAAATTTTTTATTAGAGTGGCGGCGATGTGGGGGGACCTCGGTTTAGGGGTACATAGGTAGTTTATGGGTGTTAGTGTACAGTAGAGCACAGTAGTTAAGAGCTTTATGAACCGGCGTTAGCCCAGAAAGCTCTTAACTTTTCTCTGCGGCTGGAGTTTTGTCGTTAGATTTCTAACGCTCACTTCAGCCAAGACTCTAAATACCGGCGTTAGAAAGATCCCATTGAAAAGATAGGATACGCAAATGGCGTAGGGGGATCTGCGGTATGGAAAAGTCGCGGCTGGAAAGTGAGCGTTAGACCCTTTCCTGACTGACTCTAAATACCAGCGGGCGGCCAAAACCAGTGTTAGGAGCCCCTAACGCTGGTTTTGACGGCTAACGCAGAACTCTAAATCTAGACGTATGTGTGTAAAGTGCAAGGCCAAAAACCACTTCTGAATGCACGTGATCTCCTATCCCTCAGACGTCACTGTCTCAAAAACCAAATCTGTAATGGATATCCTGACATGGGCTCGGGAATACTTTGGTAAACCTTTGTCAGTCAACACCATGCGCTGCTTCATCCATATTTACTATGCAAAGCAGAAGCCATACATTAACACTGTCCAGAAGCGTCGCTAACTTATTTGGGCTTGGTCTCATCTGAGATGGACAGTAGCATAGTGGAATCAAGTTTTGTGGTACCATGAGTTAACATTTCAAAAAGTTTTGTGGGAAAAAACATCTGTCGTGTTTTCCGAGCCAAAGAGGAAAAGAACCATCCAAGCTGTTATCAGCATCAGGTCCAAAAGCCAGCATCTGTCATGGTATGGGGGTGTGTCAGTGCCCATGGTATGGGTAATTTGCACATCTATGAGGGCACCATTAATGCAGAAAGATATCTATACATTTTGGAGCAGCATATGCTGCCATCCAGATGTAGTCTTTTCCAAGGACGTCCTGAATTTTCCAGCAGAACATTGCAAAACCACATTCTGCCCGGATTACAGTTGTGCAGTTGTGTACAGTTGTGCAGCTAAAGACATGCATAATGGATGAAATTTTCGCCTGCTTAACTTAACCAACTGGTGTCTTCAGTGTCCAAACGCTAAATAAGTGTTATTAAAAGAAAAGGTGATGTTAAACAGTGGTAAACAGTTGACTGTCCCAACTTTTTTGGAGTGTATTGCAGACATCAGATTTGAAATTAGAGTATATTTTTAAAAAATACATTACATTTACAAGGTAAAACATCAAATAATGTGTTTATAATGTTCTTTTTAATATAGTACAGGATAAACTGAGTTTTCAAATTACTCTTTTTGTTTGTTTTTTTGCATTTTCCATACTGTCCCAACTTTTTCGGAAATTAGGTTTGTAACTTTGTATAAATAAATACAAGTCATTTGATGCCACCTAAGGTAAATAGACGGACTAAATTAAAGGAAGATTAAAATATTTAATTGTATGCAGCAAAACAACTTTGCAGAATACATTTATTATTTATTTTGTCCTTTTTTTCATGTAATTTGATTCTAAAAACTGTTGGTTTGTGAGGGTTTCACCCTGATTTCAATAGTGTGTTGCTGTTTTTATCTTGGCTGCCATTTTGAATCACCTGTTTTTTCTCCTTGCCTGTAGCAGAGTGTGTAATGTTGCTCACTATTCCCAGGCTCCCTCTTATGGCCAAACTGGAAAACACCATCAGAGAGATACAGGTTGCAGTCCTAGAATGATGATGTCATCACTCCCTATTTAATTGCCTCAGTCATGTTTGCCATTACCCTTGTGTTGTCTCTTATCTCCCTGAGTTACTGTCTCTGTGTATAACCTGGCTTGTTTGAGGTACCTTCTAGTTCCTGATCCCTGACTGTTCCTAACTTTGCTGATCTTCATATTCCTGACCCTAGCTCATCTGACTACTCTCTTTGATTCCTGACCTGCTTGTCTGACTTACTGCTCTGGCTTTGACTCCTGGCTTATCGTTTGGCTTTTGGATTCGTTATATTTTATTTTGCAATTTTTATAGTAAAGGTTGTGATTAATTTTGCATTTTACCTCTCTGTCTGTTTCCTGGTACCCTGACATTATGCAAGGGCCATGAATCTAATTACTCTCTGACACGGCTCTTGCTTGGACTAATCCCTTGTGGGAGACTAATAAACCTCTGATATATAATTACCCTGAATTTGTGGCCTCCTTTTGAAGGGTATTTGATGTTCTGGCTCGCTTGTCCTCTGTTGCCAAAAGATGTCCATTCAGCAAGGTACGAGATCTGTAGCCCAGTATGCCATTGAGTTCCGTAGACTTGCAGAAAAAGTAGGTTGAAACAATGAAGCCCTTGTTTTCGTCTTCTCTCATGGGCTTTCTCATGGGCTTTCCAATGCGATTAAAGATGAAGTTGTTGCCAGAGATGAGGATATCAAGGCCTTGGTGTCCTTTCTAATCCTAATTGATATCAGACTCTGAGAGAGACTCTCCTTCAAGGAGCGCTTGTGGAAGCCTCTTGTCCAGTTGTCTACTACGTTTTATTTCCCACCCATGCCTCCCTCACATCCCATGCCTCCTGGTCCCGAGAAACCAGGACTGCTGAGCCTATGCAACTTGGATTTACTTGCCTCTCCCTGGTGGAGAGGGTCTTCAGGAGGAGGGAGGGACTCTGCTTCTATTGTGGCCTACAGGGCCACCTTTTAATGTCTTGTCCTACATGTCCAGAAAAGGCCCAAACCTAAGGTCCTGTCGGGGACAAACCTTGGGTGGTTTATCCTCGTCCCCGGAACCTTGAAAAGCAAGACATTTGGTTGTCCTTTCCTGGGTGGACTCCTCCATAGTCACCCAGGACTCCGGTGCTGCAGGCTATTTCATTGATAGAGGTTTTGTATCACAGCACTCCAGTACAACCTTGGTCCACTACACATGCTATTGAAGACATTGATGGCAGGTCCCTTCAGCCTGCACTGGTTAATCATGAAACTGTTCCGTTATCTATGGCTGTTGGGGCTCTCCATTATGGAACTATCTAGTTCCAGGTGATAACCTCTTCGCCCTCTGCCATCTCAGCATCCTACGTATGAGGGTCCCTTGCATCTGTGCTTTGTACCTGAGAATCTTCACACCAAACTATTGCACACTAACCACTATCCTAAAGCCGCAGGTCACCCGGGCAAGAACCAAATGATTGTCACTCTTCGTTCTGATGTTGCTGTGCATGTTGCCTTCTGCTCAGTCTGTGTGCAGAATAAGACTCCTCAAGGTCTTCCTGTGGGTCTTCTCCAAGCTATTGCTAATGGTTATCATCCTTGGACATATCTATCCATGAACTTCATTGTCAACCTTCCTGTTTCCAATGTCAATACTGTTATCCTGATGGAGTGTGTAACGCTGTTCACTACTTCCAGGCTCCCTCTTATGGCCAAACTGGAGAACATCATCAGAGAGAGACTGGTTGCAGTCCCAGAATGATAATGTCATCACTCACTATTTATCTCATTCAGTCCTGTTTGCCATTGCCCTTGCGTTGTCTCTGATCTCTTTGTGAGTTCCTATCTCTGTGTATAACCTGGCTTGTTTGATATTCCTTCTGGTTCTTTATCCCTGGCTGTTGTTGACTTCGCTGATCTTCGTTTTCCTGACCCTGGCTCGTCTGACTACTCGCTTTGAATCCTGACCTGGCTCATTTGAATTTCTGCTTTGGCTTTGACTCCTGGCTTGTCATTTGACTATTGGACTCATATTTTTTTTTTTGTTAATTTTTAATAAAGGTGTGATTTATTTAGCATTTTACGTCTATGTCTGGTTCCTGGTATCCTGACAGGGATTTACAATTCCTGTTAAAAGTGAAAATCATTAAGAACCTCTGATGTCTCCCCCTTGAGTCTACCTTTATACAAATAGAATGGTTCTCTGCATTGTCAGTTGAGGTAGTTGCATCCCCCTTTTTTCTCTTTCTCTGGGAGTTCACTTATAATTTTTTTAATATACAACATTGTTTGTTACTTCTATTATATATTTTCAATGTTTAACTTTTCAGTCAATAGACTCACAGTTTTAAAGTTATTAGGTTTTCTTTCTATTTAGGATCATATGCTTCTGTTGATTTTGTACATCTTATTATAACATTGTAATATCTTATTTTGATGATGCATGATTTAAAGAATAATTTTTTGTCAATAAAGATTGTTTAAAATTAAAAAAGTGGAAATGCTGACTCTAGTCCTAACATTGCTATACTTAACACAGTCAATGGTTGCACCCTCTAGTGACCCAATTACAACTGCCCCAAATTTGCCTCAGCACATAAGGAAACCAAAGTTACAACATGGTGGCACCCAACATTCTAGCTAGCATTTATTTAGTTTCTAATGATCATTTAATGGTTTAATGATGAATAATAAATAAATAAACAAATAAATAAATAATTTAAGTTTGCATAAATAGAAAATCCATCATACAGAATAAACAAAAAGTGGCTTTTGTGCCACTGTGACACCTATCATTCTATCTAATATTTATTTAGTGTCTAATGTCCTTTTAATGTTGTTGACATGTAGATGTAGACGTATAATTAAAGCATTAAAATGGCAAAGTGATGACCTAGCGACACTTATTTTATAACTGCTTCCGCTGTTAATATTTTTAAATTTACATAGTAACTACATCCCCTCTAGATCAGTGTTTCCCAACGGCGGTCCTCAAGTACCCCCAACAGGCCTGGTTTTCATTATAGCTGAACCAGTGCACAGGTGAAATAATCAGCTGATCAGTAACCAATCTGCTCTCATCCATCAGCTGATTATTTCACCTTTGCTCTAGTTCAGCTATAATGAAAACCAGGACGGCTCTGGGTACTTGAGAACCGCGGTTGGGAAACACTGCTCTAGATTATAATCATGGAATACATAGTGATTAATTAAAAAAAAAAATTCACACCTGTTCCTTTTCTTCTTCTTAAAAACTCAGGTATAAGTTATGATTCTTCATAATATGCTAATTGTACTTCCTTTATAGGATGAAAATGAATAGAAAACAAGACATAAAAAGGAGTTATACACGTGATTATACCATTGCAATGATTCAGTGCACTTTAAATTATAAGACACATTTCTTTTGTTATTTTACTGTGGGGTATTTCTATTCTCAGATATTATCAATATATCTAAAGCAAATGCATTGTGGTTGACGTCTTGTAGTTCAGAACTGTTTTGTAAAACTGGTATATGATTTCAAAAGCGCATTCCTTTTCTTCTTAACTAGACGGTACTGAAGATGAGATATTTTGAGCAACTGGGCACGTTGCTGTCTCTGTGTTCATCTACATCAGTTTGATCTCAAGCCAACAGCTTTGTTCTGTCAAAAATAGTCTGAGACACCAGCCTTTTACGTCATATATTCGTAGATTGCATTTTAAAGTTATGTTGCAGTGTTTGGCTTAATACCATAAGGAACTCTGATCTTCTTTCTATTTTCCTGCTTCAAAGAACAGTCTATAAAAGTGAAGCTGGTATTGTATGTGTAGTTAGCAACACAAAGGAACAAATTAGAGGCATAAGACTGAAATAGAAACATCTTAGAAGCCTGGTTGCTTTTGGACCTAGAATTTTTATTCGTGTTCTAAATATTTTTAAAGGGTATTATATTGTATATTAATAATCTTTATCTTTATCTTTAATGTATTTGAGATAAGGTGTTGTGATTAAAGGAACACTAAACCCAAAACCCAAAAACTTTCTTTTATTATTCAGATAGAGAATACAATTTTAAACAACATTCCAATGTACTTCTATTATCTAATTTGCTTCATTCTTTAAATATCCTTTGTTAAAGAAATAGCAATGCACATGGGTGAGCCAATCACACAAGGCATCTATGTGCAGCAACCAATCAGCAGCTACAGAGCCTATCTAGATATGCTTTTCAGCAAAGTATATATTGAATGAAGCAAATTAGATAATAAAAGTAAATTAGAAAGTTGTTTAAAATTGTATGCTTTTTCTAAATCATGAAAGAAAAAAATTGGGTTTAATGTCCCTTTAAGTTCTTACCTCTATGGCCTATGGTTGGGAAATAGTCACAATGAGGGTCCTGGAGATCCAGAAGTGTGTTCACCTAATACAGGATCATTAGGAAGTTCTATTAAACACCCTGTGCTTGAGGTATTGATTATAACTAAACTATTATTACTTAAAGGGACATTCCAGCCAAAACGGGAATCCACATTGATGCATTTCAATTTTGAATACTGTAGAAGCCTTTTTGTAACATGCATGTATTAGCAAAAATGCTTCCAACAAAAGCTATAGTTGTTTTAAATGTGTATTTAAGTATGCACCGTGCACCAGCATTTTAAACAAATCACTTTGTCAGAGAGCCTAAGGTGCCTGTATCATCTGGTAATGACTCAGTTTGTTAATTGCTGACATTATACAAGCCCCACTAGCTATCTAAACAGCTGCATTTTTTTAAAATGCTGGTGCACTGAAAATATCTATCTATGCTTCACATGCACAGAAAAATGTTAACACAAAAACAGTTAATCTAAAGGGGTGAGCTTTAGATCATCAGGAACTTAGTTGTTAGTTTATGCAATTAACTAGTGTGTTTTATTTATCTAAGGAAATCTTGCAAAACTTCTTATAAATTAAGTACATTAAAAAGTTAAGAAATTAAAAAATGTGCTTGTGTTAAAAAAAAATACAAGCAATAAAATTATAAAAATGTGAACTTGTAGATCCCCTTCTTCCCGTTATATGTAAACTGTGAACATTAGAAAGCCCATGATATTGCATGTTAATTTTATTTTTGGTGGGCCATTCGCTTCAACACTTAGAAGACGTAGTCCCTATATCAGACATCCCAACTTTCCCGGAATTAAAATAGCGGCTCCCTGACACCGCAAATTAAACACAATATCCCGGAAAGAGCAGTCCAAGAGAAAATCTAATTTGTGCCTGCACTTTTCATTTCTTCCTGTAGGTGTCACTTTTCTGTTATAGCTCAATGTAAATAGTTACTGTGTTCCTCTCTGGACTTTTCTCCCCTTCCTGAACTCTAGTGCGGTACAAGCTATAGCAGACCTGATTATATATATATATATATATATATATATGAGATGTGCAGACTCCTATACTTTATATATTGTGCAGACTCCCATATTCTCTATATTGTGCAGACTCCCATACTCTCTATATTGTGCAGATTTGCATACTCTCTAAATTGTCTATACTCTTCATATTGTGCAGACTCCCATACTCTCTATATTGTACAGATTCCCATACTCTATATATTGTACAGACTCCCATACTCTCTATTTTGTACAGACTCCCATACTCTCTACTCCCATACTCTCTATATATATATGTGAGATGTGCAGACTCCTATACTTTATATATTGTGCAGACTCCCATATTCTCTATATTGTGCAGACTCCCATACTCTCTATATTGTGCAGATTCGCATACTCTCTAAATTGTCTATACTCTTCATATTGTGCAGACTCCCATACTCTCTATATTGTACAGATTCCCATACTCTATATATTGTACAGACTCCCATACTCTCTATTTTGTACAGACTCCCATACTCTCTATTTTGTGCAGACTCCCACACTTTATATTGTGCAGATTCCTATACTCTCTATATTGTGCAGACTCCCATACTCTCTATATTGTGCAGACTCTCAAACTTTATATTGTGCAGATTCCCATACTTTATATTGTACAGACTCCCATAATCTCTTTATTGTACAGACTCCCATACTCTATATTGTGCAGACTCCCATACTCTATATTGTAACAAACAATCTGTGTGGAGACACAAGCAACAGAGGGCGCATCCTAGTGTAACACTGTAGTATACTAAACAGATGAATAGAAGAGAATCACTGTACTCATAATTGTGGCAGCACCAATGTGCTGAATAACACAGACTGGGATCTCTCAGTGACCCAGCTCACTGCTCCAATGGTTATGTGGTCAGGCAGACTCACTCCTCTCAATCAGACTCATGCTTGTAGCATAAAAATGATGATTTATTAAAACAGAATTTAAAAACAATACTTAAAAATAGGGGGATACAATTGCCCCTAGAGACACTTGCTACTAGTTTCTCAGCTTTAACTCGCTGTTTCCTCAGGCATACGTCTATAACTAACAAGCGTGCTCCCATTCTCTCATCTTAAGTAATATTTCACTTGTGTATATTTAAACCACCCACGCACTTTTATATTTATATGTATATGTGTATGTATATATCTCTATACCATTAACATCAATTGTGTTAGCACATTTTGCTTTCTACATTTGGTAGCTCATTATAGGCGCCCCCTAGGGACCTTAGCTATATATTGGCACAGGTTGTTTAATACTTTATATTGTGCAGACAACCAAACTTTATATTGTGACGACTCCCAAATTTTATATTGTGCAGACTCCCATACTTTATATTGTGCAGACTCCCAAACTTTATATTGTGCAGACTCCCATACTTTATATTTTGCAGACTCCCATACTTCATATTGTACAGACTACCATACTTTATATTGTGCAGACTCCCAAACTTTATATTGTGTAGACTCCCATACTTTATATTGTGCAGACTCCCATACTTTATAGCTATAAAATGGTTATATATTTATTTAAATATTTATACATGCAAGGTTCATCTTGTCTTTTTTTTCCCCCTCACTTTTTGTGATAACTATTTCATAATCAGAGGACTGATGAATTCTGAATTGGGGCATGGGGGGGGGGGGCATGGTTATGACTTACGATTTTTCTTCTGTGCCTGCAGATCTCTTCAAAGTTGTTCTTTTATTTTAACCACTTACAAGTATTAGTTAGTAAAGCTCTGCATCTTCACACTGGTTGTCACCATCTTGGAGCTTATGTTTGTTATGTAACTTTTAAACTGTGCAAAAAAACTGCAAACATGTAGCACTTCCTCTCTCTATTATGTCAGTTAAACTGAAGTGCAAGGAACATCTCTCAATAAGCAGATTTGTGAAAGTGCCCTGCTCCTATCACAGTATGCAGCAATACAGACTCTATGAGATGGCAGCGCCCAGGATAAAATGCAGAGCTTTCGCAGCTGGATTCTATCATGAGTTAAAATAAAAGAACAGCTTTAAAGAGAGCTGCAGGTACATGAGGGAATGTAATAGTAAGGTGACTAGTAACTAGTAACCATACTACTGTAGTTGTACCCAGCAGTTTAATGTCCCTTTAAATATTTATCAAGAACGAATAAATAGAACAATCTGCCTAAAGTTTGTACCTTTTATCTGGATTCAAGGCTGATTTTTCTAAACATTTTAAACAAGTAGCCAAGGGCCAAGGTCACCTGGCTCAAACATGTTCTCCCAACACATTCATTATTGCACCCTCATCTAAGACTTGAGAATCAG